>NW_026909258.1:0-91000 GCF_033115175.1 Lepus europaeus
GGAACTGGGGCAAACAAACATGATATTTCTGTTTATATAGATGGCATTTTATGCACTTGCCTAATGAAAAGACTTTGCTTTTCTCCAAAACCATTTTCACTGCAATTTTCTCGTTCCATTGCATACGAATTCCACCCCATTTTGTCCACATATGACTGGATGAAACTGGAAATATCCGGTTTTGTTTTGGCTAACTGAATCCCAGATATTGCCACAGCCCCTGTGTTTGTGTTTTCTTGACATTATCAATGGACATTATTGTTTTGAAAGTTTTTTTTTATTAGGGAACATTTAATTTTGTACTGGGAAACTCTAATTGGTTCCACATGGAGACACCAGCTCTACACATTCATATTTTCTAGCGAGAAAGCTAGAGGAACTGAAGAAAACAAACATGATATTTCTGTTTGTATACATGATATTTTATTTACTTGCCTAACGAAAAGGCTTTGCTTTTTTCCAATACTATTTTCACTGCAATTTTCTCAGTCCATTGCATACGAATTCCACACCACTTTGTCCTGATATGACTGGATGAAAGGGGAAATATCCACTTGTGTTTTGGCTAACTCTATCCCAGATATTGCTACAGCCCGTGTTTGTGTTTTCTGTATATTATCAATGGACATTATTGTTTTGAAAGTTTTTTTTTTTTTAATCAGGGAACATTTAATTTTTTACTGCGAAACACTCAGTGGTTCCACATGGATAAAACAGCTCTACACATTCTTATTTTCTACTGAGAAAGCTAGAGGAACTGCGGCAAACAAACATGATATTTCTGTTTATATAGATGGCATTTTATGGATTTGCCTAACGCAAAAACTTTGTTTTTCTCCAAAGCATTTTTACTGTGGTTTTCTCTGTCCATTGCATACGAATTCCACACCAATTTGTCTTTATATGACTGCATGAAACCGGAAATATCCGGTTTTGTTTTGGCTAACTCAATCCCAGATATTGCCACAGCCCCTGTGTTTGCGTTTTCTGGATATTATCAAAGGACTTTATTGTTTTGAAAGTTTTTTTATAAGGAAATATTTAGTTTTGTACTGGGAAACACTCAGTGGTTCCACATGGAGAAACCAGCTCTAAACTTTCTTATTTTCTACTGAGAAATCTAGAGGAACTGCAGCAAAGAAACATGATATTTCTGTTTATATAGATGGCATTTTATACACTTGCCTAACGCAAAGACTTTGCTTTTCTCCAAAACCATTTTTACTGTGATTTTCTCAGTCCATTGTATGCGAATTGCACACAACTTTGTCCGGATATGACTGGATGAAACCAGAAATACCTGGTTTTGTTTTGTCTAACTGAATCCCAGATATTGAGACAGCCTCCGTGTTTGTGTTTTCTGGATATGATCGAAGGACTTAATTGTTTTGAAAGTTTTTTTTTTCAGGGAACATTTAATTTTGTACTGCGAAACTCTAATTGGTTCCACATGCAGACACCAGCTCTACACATTCGTATTTTCTAGCAGAAAGCTAGAGGAACTGCGGCAAACACACATGATATTTCTCTTTGTATAGATGGCATTTTATGCACCTGCCTTACGAAAAGACTTTGCTGTTCTACAAAACCATTTTTAATGTGATTTTCTCGGTCCATTGCATACGAATTCCACACTACTTTGTCCGGATATGACTGGATGAAACCAGAAATATCCGTTTGTGTTTTGGCTAACTCAATCCCAGATATTGCCACAGATCATGTGTTTGTGTTTTCTGGTTTTTATCGAAGGACTTTATTGTTTTGAATGTTTTTTTTTATCAGGGAACATTTAATTTTGGACTGGAAAACTCGAATTGTTTCCACATGCAGACACCAGCTCTAGTAATTCGTATTTTCTAGCAGAAAGCTAGAGGAACCGCGGCAAACGAACATGATATTTCTGTTTGTATAGATGGCATTTTATGCACCTGCCTAATGAAAAGAATTTGCTGTTCTCCAAAACTATTTTTACTGTGATTTTCTCGGTCCATTGCATACGAATTCCACACCACTTTGTCCGGATATGACTGGATGAAACCGGAAATATCCGGTTTTGTTTTGGCTAACTCAAACCCAGATATTGCCACAGCCCCTGTGTTTGTGTTTTCTGGATATTATCGAAGGACTTTATTGTTTTGAAAGTTTTTTTTTTAATCAGGGAACTTTTTTTTTCTTTTTTAATAAGATTTATTTATTTATTTATTTTAAACTTTTATTTAATGAATATAAATTTCCAAAGTATAGCTTATGGGTTACAATGGTTTCCCCCCTCCCATAACTTCCCTCCCGCCCGCAACCCTCCCCCCTCCCGCTCCCTTTCCCCTTCCATTCATGTAAAGATTCATTTTCAATTCTCTTTGTATACAGAAGATCAGTTTAGTATATATTAGGTAAAGATTTCAACATTTTGTCCATATAGCAACATAAAGTGAAAAAACTACCATTGGATTAATAATTATAGCATTAAATAGCATTGTACAGCACATTAAAGACAGATTTCCTACATAATTTTTTTTCAAATTAATTAATTTTCTATGCCATTTCCATTTTAACACCATGTTGTTTTTTTTTTTCATTTCCAATTCTCTTTATATACAGAAGATCACTTCAGTATATAATTAGTAAAGACCTCAACAGTTTGTGCCCACACAGAAACGCAAAGTATAAAAATACTGTTTCAGTACTAGTTATAGCATCACTTGGCTTTAGAAGACACAGTAGGGACAGATCCCACATGGGGTGTAAGTACACAGTGACTCCTGTTGCTGATTTAACAATTTGACACTCCTGTTCATGGCGTCAGTAATCTCCCTAGGCTCTAGTCATGAGTTGCCAGGGCTATGGAAGCCTTTAGAGTTCGCTGACTTTGATCTTATTCCGATAGGGTCATAGTCAAAGTGGAAGTTCTCTCCTCCCTTCGGTATGGTACCTCCTTCTTTGATGGCCCCGTTTTTTCCACTGGGATCTCACTCACAGAGATCATTCATTTAGGTCTTTTTTTTTCCATGTTATCTTGGCTTTCCATGCCTGCTATACTCTCATGGGCTCTTCAGCCAGATCTGAATGCCTTGAGGGCTGATTCTGAGGCCAGAGTGTTGTTTAGGACATCTGCCATCCTATGAGTCTGCTGTGTATCCCACTTCCCATGTTGGATCTTTCTCTCCCTTTTTGATTCTATCAGTTAGTATTAGCAGATACTTGTCTTGTTTGTGTGATCTCTTTGACTCTTAGACCTATCAGAGCTATCAATTGTGAGCTGAAATTGATCACTTGGACTAGTGTGATGGCATTGGTACATGCCATCTTGATGGGATTGTGTTGGAATCCCCTGGCACATTTCTAACTCCACCATTTGCGGCCAGTCCAATTTTTTTTTCCTGCTGGGAACGAGTTTTATTATTAACAAGTCACATGATACAAAAGAAGAGAACATTCACGGGGCACGCGGTGAAACCCTGCTTTGTCCCAAAGGGCAGGCACAGGAGGGTAAGGCACAGTGAACGCTTAGAAAACACGAGAAAAGCTGGGGAGTACAAACAGGAAATTGTGCGTGCACGCACACACACGCACACACACGCACCCCACGTGCCCATCGGGTAACAAGTCACCTGGAATCAACATTGCCTGACTGGATTCCGGGCACAGGCCGGGCAGCCTGGCGATGCTGAGCCGCTGCACAAGGGGACACAGGACATGTCCTGACGCCGCCCTGCAGCCCGGCTGCTCCTAGAGGTCTCCCCTGTCCACCTGGTCACCATGACGAACCCCCCAGACCCTACCATGGAGGGGCGGGCGGGGGTGGATGGGTTCTCCCGACAGCACCCTTTCCTCCCGTGGGCGTGGGAAAGGCAGAGCCCAGCACTGAGCCCCCAGGCCTGCCCGGAAAGCACGGGTCAGAGCTGCAGCCCCCCCACGGGCTCCTCTGGGAAGGCACGGAGAGAGCCAAGGGGAGCGGCCACACCCATGTTCCTTTGTTTTTTTTTTTCCCCCATAGGCAATTTTATTTTCAAGTTTGTTGGAAATAAACTGTATTGTTGGCCCTCATGTAATTATGAAGAAAATTGTGAATATGATTTTTTCCATATTTATGCCTTCCAAAGCCTACTACTTGGGAAGACTACACTGATTTACCTGAAATATTAAGCAACAACTGAAAGAAGTCCTTTCCTCTCATGAATTTTTAGTGGCTATCCATGTCAGGGTACCCTTCCCAAAGGGCAACTGGCATTACTCATTTTGTTTTGTTTTGGCTAACTCAATCCCAGATATTGCCACAGCCCCTGTGCTTGTGTTTTCTGGATATTATCGAAGGACTTTATTGTTTTGAAAGTTTTTTTTTAATCAGGGATCTTTTAATTTTGTACTGTTAAACTCTAATTGATTCCACTTGGAGTCACCAGCTCTACACATTCGTATTTTCTAAAGAAAGCTACAGGAACTGCGGCAAACAAACATATTTCTGTTTGTATACATGACATTTTATGCAGTTGCCTAACGAAAGGACTTTGCTTTTCTCCAAAACCGTTGTTACTGTGATTTTCTCGGTCCATTGCATACAAATTCCACACAATTTTATCCACATATGACTGGATGAAACCGGAAATTTCCGGTTTTGTTTTCGCTAACTCAATCACAGATATTGCCACAAACCCTGTGTTTGAGTTTTCTAGATATTATCGAAGGTCTTTATTGTTTTGAAAGGTTTTTTTTTTATCAGGGAACATTTAATGTTGTACTGGTAAACTCTAATTGGTTCCACATGGAGACACCAGCTCTACACATTCGAATTTTCTAGGAGAAATCTGGAGGAACTGTGGCAAGCAATCATGATATTTCTGTTTGTATACATGATATTTTATGCACTTGTCAAGGAAAAGACTTTGCTTTTCTCCAAAACCATTTTCACTGCAATTTTCTCAGTCCATTGCATACGAATTCCACACAACTTTGTCCGGATATGACTGGATGAAACCGGAAATATCCGGTTGTGTTTTGGCTAACTCAATCCCAGATATTGCGACAGCCCCTGTGTTTAGGTTTTCTTGATATTATCAACGGACATTATTGTTTTGAAAGGTTTTTTTTTATTAGGGAACATTTAATTTTGTACTGGGAAACTCTAATTGGTTCCACATGGAGACAGCAGCTCTACACATTCGTATTTTCTAGGAGAAAGCTAGAGGAACTGAAGAAAACAAACATGATATTTCTGTTTGTATACATGATATTTTATGTACTTGCCTAACGAAAAGGCTTTCCTTTTTTCCAAAACCATTTTCACTGCAATTTTCTCATTCCAGTGCATACAAATTCCACACCACTTTGTCCGTATATGACTGGATGAAAGGGGAAATATCCGCTTGTGTTTTGGCTAACTCAATCCCAGATATTGCTACAGCCCCTGTGTTTGTGTTTTCTGTATATTATCAATGGATATTATTGTTTTGAAAGTTTTTTTTTATCAGGGAACATTTAATTTTGTACTGGGAAACACTCCGTGGTTCCACATGGAGAAACCAGCTCTAAACATTCTTATTTTCTACTGAGAAAGCTAGAGGAACTGCGGCAAAGATACATGATATTTCTGTTTATATAGATGGCATTTTATGCACTTGCCTAACAAAAACACTTTGGTTTTCTCCAAAACCATTTTTACTGTGATTTTCTCAGTCCATTGTATGCGAATTGCACACCACTTTGTCCGGATATGACTGGATGAAACCGGAAATATCCGGTTTTGTTTTGGCTAACTCAATCCCAGATATTGCCACAGCCCCTGTGTTTGCGTTTTCTAGATATTATCGAAGGACTTTATTGTTATGAAAGTTGTTTTTTTTTTATTCAGGGAACATTTAATTTTGGACTGTGAAACTCTAATTGGTTCAACATGGAGACACCAGCTCTACACATTCCTATTTTCTAGGGAGAAACTAGAAGAACTGCGGCAAACAAACATGATATTTCTGTTTATGTAGATGGCATTTTATGCACTTGCCTAATGAAAAGACTTTGCTTTTTTCCAAAACCATTTTTACTGTTATTTTCTCGGTCCATTGCATACGAATTCCACAGCACTTTGTCCGGATATGACTGGAAGAAAGGGGAAATATCCGCTTGTGTTTTGGCTAACTCAATCCCAGATATTGCCACAGCCACTGAGTTTGTGTTTTCTGAATATTATCGAAGGAGTTTATTGTTTTGAATATTTTTTATCAGGGAACATTTAATTTTGTACTGGGAAACTCTAACTGGTTCCACATGGAGAAACCAGCTCTACACTTTCTATTTTCTAGGAGAAAGCTAGAGGAACTGGGGCAAATGAACATGATATTTCTGTTTGTATACATGACATTTTATGCACCTACCTTACGAAAAGACTTTGTTTTTTTCCAAAACCACTTTCACTCTAATTTTCTCAGTCCATTGCATACGAATTCCAAACCACTTCGTCCAGATATGACTGGATGAAACTAGAAATATCCGGTTTTGTTTTGGCTAACTCAATCCAACATTGCCACAGCCCCTGTGTTTGTGTTTTCTGGATATTATCAATGGACATTATTGTTTTGAAAGTATTTTTTTAATCAGGGAACATTTAATTTTGTACTGGGAAACACTCAGTGGTTCCACATGGAGAAACCAGCTCTACACATTCGTATTTTCTACGGCGAAAGCTAGAGGAACTTCGGCAAACAAACATGATATTTCTGTTTATATAGATGACATATTATGCACTTGCCTAACGCAAAGACTTTGCTTTTCTCCAAAACCATTTTTAATGTGATTTTCTCAGTCCATTGCATACGAATTCCACACCACTTGTTCCTTGTATGACTGGATGAAACCGGAAATATCGGTTTTGCTTTGGCTAACTCAATCCCAGATATTGCCACAGCCCCTGTGTGTGTTCTCTGGATATTATCGAAGGACTTTGTTGTCTTGAAAGTTTTTATTTTAACAGGGAACATTTAATTTTGTACTGGGATACTCTAATTGGTTCCACATGGAGACACCAGCTCTACACAATAGTATTTTCTAGTGAGAAAAGTAGAGGAACTACGGAAAACAAACATGATATTTCTGTTTGTATAGATGGCATTTTATGCACTTGCCTAACGAAAAGACTTTGCTGTTCTCCAAAACCATTTTACTGTGATTTTCTCTGTCCATTGCATACGAATTCCACACCACTTTGTCCGGATATGACTGGGTGAAACCGGAAATATCCGCTTGTGTTTTGGCTAACTGAATCCCAGATATTGCCACAGCCCCTGTGTTTGTGTTTTCTGGATATTATCGAAGGACTTTATTGTTTTGAATGTTTTTTTTTTATCAGGGAACTTTTAATTTTGTACTGGGAAACTCTAATTGGTTCAACATGGAGACACCAGCTCTACACATTCGAATTTTCTAGGAGAAAGCTAGAGGAACTGGGGCAAACAAACATGATATTTCTGTTTATATAGATGGCATTTTATGCACTTGCCTAATGAAAAGACTTTGCTTTTCTCCAAAACCATTTTCACTGCAATTTTCTCAGTCCATTGCATACGAATTCCACACCACTTTGTCCGGATATGACTGGATGAAACCGGAAATATCCGGTTGTGTTTTGGCTAACTCAATCCCAGATATTGCGACAGCCCCTGTGTTTAGGTTTTCTTGATATTATCAACGGACATTATTGTTTTGAAAGGTTTTTTTTTATTAGGGAACATTTAATTTTGTACTGGGAAACTCTAATTGGTTCCACATGGAGACAGCAGCTCTACACATTCGTATTTTCTAGGAGAAAGCTAGAGGAACTGAAGAAAACAAACATGATATTTCTGTTTGTATACATGATATTTTATGTACTTGCCTAACGAAAAGGCTTTCCTTTTTTCCAAAACCATTTTCACTGCAATTTTCTCATTCCAGTGCATACAAATTCCACACCACTTTGTCTGTATATGACTGGATGAAAGGGGAAATATCCGCTTGTGTTTTGGCTAACTCAATCCCAGATATTGCTACAGCCCCTGTGTTTGTGTTTTCTGTATATTATCAATGGATATTATTGTTTTGAAAGTTTTTTTTTATCAGGGAACATTTAATTTTGTACTGGGAAACACTCCGTGGTTCCACATGGAGAAACCAGCTCTAAACATTCTTATTTTCTACTGAGAAAGCTAGAGGAACTGCGGCAAAGATACATGATATTTCTGTTTATATAGATGGCATTTTATGCACTTGCCTAACAAAAACACTTTGGTTTTCTCCAAAACCATTTTTACTGTGATTTTCTCAGTCCATTGTATGCGAATTGCACACCACTTTGTCCGGATATGACTGGATGAAACCGGAAATATCCGGTTTTGTTTTGGCTAACTCAATCCCAGATATTGCCACAGCCCCTGTGTTTGCGTTTTCTAGATATTATCGAAGGACTTTATTGTTATGAAAGTTGTTTTTTTTTTATTCAGGGAACATTTAATTTTGGACTGTGAAACTCTAATTGGTTCAACATGGAGACACCAGCTCTACACATTCCTATTTTCTAGGGAGAAACTAGAAGAACTGCGGCAAACAAACATGATATTTCTGTTTATGTAGATGGCATTTTATGCACTTGCCTAATGAAAAGACTTTGCTTTTTTCCAAAACCATTTTTACTGTTATTTTCTCGGTCCATTGCATACGAATTCCACAGCACTTTGTCCGGATATGACTGGAAGAAAGGGGAAATATCCGCTTGTGTTTTGGCTAACTCAATCCCAGATATTGCCACAGCCACTGAGTTTGTGTTTTCTGAATATTATCGAAGGAGTTTATTGTTTTGAATATTTTTTATCAGGGAACATTTAATTTTGTACTGGGAAACTCTAACTGGTTCCACATGGAGAAACCAGCTCTACACTTTCTATTTTCTAGGAGAAAGCTAGAGGAACTGGGGCAAATGAACATGATATTTCTGTTTGTATACATGACATTTTATGCACCTACCTTACGAAAAGACTTTGTTTTTTTCCAAAACCACTTTCACTCTAATTTTCTCAGTCCATTGCATACGAATTCCAAACCACTTCGTCCAGATATGACTGGATGAAACTAGAAATATCCGGTTTTGTTTTGGCTAACTCAATCCAACATTGCCACAGCCCCTGTGTTTGTGTTTTCTGGATATTATCAATGGACATTATTGTTTTGAAAGTATTTTTTTAATCAGGGAACATTTAATTTTGTACTGGGAAACACTCAGTGGTTCCACATGGAGAAACCAGCTCTACACATTCGTATTTTCTACGGCGAAAGCTAGAGGAACTTCGGCAAACAAACATGATATTTCTGTTTATATAGATGACATATTATGCACTTGCCTAACGCAAAGACTTTGCTTTTCTCCAAAACCATTTTTAATGTGATTTTCTCAGTCCATTGCATACGAATTCCACACCACTTGTTCCTTGTATGACTGGATGAAACCGGAAATATCGGTTTTGCTTTGGCTAACTCAATCCCAGATATTGCCACAGCCCCTGTGTGTGTTCTCTGGATATTATCGAAGGACTTTGTTGTCTTGAAAGTTTTTATTTTAACAGGGAACATTTAATTTTGTACTGGGATACTCTAATTGGTTCCACATGGAGACACCAGCTCTACACAATAGTATTTTCTAGTGAGAAAAGTAGAGGAACTACGGAAAACAAACATGATATTTCTGTTTGTATAGATGGCATTTTATGCACTTGCCTAACGAAAAGACTTTGCTGTTCTCCAAAACCATTTTACTGTGATTTTCTCAGTCCATTGCATACGAATTCCACACCACTTTGTCCGGATATGACTGGGTGAAACCGGAAATATCCGCTTGTGTTTTGGCTAACTGAATCCCAGATATTGCTACAGCATCTGTGTTTGTGTTTTCTGGATATTATTGAAGGACTTTGTTGTTTTGAAAGTTTTTTTTTTTTTTACCAGGGAACATTTAATTTTATACGTGGAATCTCTCATTGGTTCCACATGGAGACTCCAGCTCTACACATTCGTATTTTCTAGCAGAAAGTTAGAGGAACTGTGGCAAACAAACATGATATTTCTGTTTCTATAGATGGCGTTTTATGCACCTGCATAAAGAAAAGAATTTGCTGTTCTCCAAAACAATTTTTTACTGTGATTTTCTCGGTCCATTGCATACGAATTCCACATCACTTTGTCCGGATATGACTGGATGAAACCGGAAATATCCGGTTTTGTTTTGGCTAACTCAATCCCAGATATTGCCACAGACCCTGTGCTTGTGTTTTCTGGATATTATCGAAGGACTTTATTATTTTGAAAGTTTTTTTTTTTTTATCAGGGATCTTTTAATTTTGTACTGCTAAACTCTAATTGATTCCACTTGGAGTCACCAGCTCTACACATTCGTATTTTCTGGAAGAAAGCTAGAGGAACTGTGGCAAACAAACATATTTCTGTTTGTATACATGACATTTTATGCAGTTGCCTAACGAAAGGACTTTGCTTTTCTCCAAAACCATTTTTACTGTGATTTTCTCAGTCCATTGCATGCGAATTGCACACCATTTTGTCCACATATGACTGGATGAAACCGGAAATATCCGGTTTTGTTTTCGCTAACTCAATCCCAGATATTGCCACAGCCCCTGTGTTTGTGTTTTCTGGACATTATCGAAGGACTTTATTGTTTTGAATGTTTTTTATCAGGGAACATTTAATTTTGTACTGGTAAACTCTAATTGGTTCAACATGGAGACACCAGCTCTACACATTCGAATTTTCTAGGAGAAAGCTAGAGGAACTGGGGCAAACAAACATGATATTTCTGTTTGTATAGATGGCATTTTATGCACTTGCCTAACGAAAAGACTTTGCTTTTCTCCAAAACCATTTTCACTGCAATTTTCTCAGTCCATTGCATACGAATTCCACACCACTTTGTCCGGATATGACTGGATAAAAGGGGAAATATCTGCTTGTTTTCTGGCTAACTCAATCCCAGATATTGCTACAGCCCGTGTTTGAGTTTTCTGTATATTATCAATGGACATTATTGTTTTGAAATTTTTTTTTCATCAGGGAACATTTAATTTTGTACTGGGAAACACTCAGTGGTTCCACATGGAGAAAACAGCTCTACACATTCTTATTTTCTACTGAGAAAGCTAGAGGAACTGTGGCAAAGATACATGATATTTCTGTTTATATAGATGGCATTTTATGCACTTTCCTAACAAAAAGACTTTGGTTTTCTCCAAAGCATTTTTCTTGTGGTTTTCTCGGTCCATTGCATACGAATTCCACACCACTTTGTCTGGATATGACTGGATGAATCCGGAAATATCAGTTTTATTTTGGCAAACTCAATCACAGATATTGCCACAGCCCCTGTGTTTGCGTTTTCTGGATATTATCGAAGGACTTTATTGTTTTGAATGTTTTTTTTTTTTTTTAATCGGGGAACATTTACTTTTGTACTGTTAATCTCTAATTGGTTACACTTGGATACACCAGCTATACACAGTCGTATTTTCTAGGAGAAAGCTAGAGGAACTGCGACAAACAAACATGATATTTCTGTTTGATAACTGACATTTTATGCACTTGCCTAACAAAAGGACTTTACTTTTTTCCAAAACCGCTTTACTGTGATTTTCTCGGTCCATTACATACGAATTCCACACCACTTTGTGCGGATATTACTGGATGAAACCGGAAATATCCGGTTTTGTTTTGGCTAACTCAATCCCAGATATTGCCACAGCCGCTGTGTTTCTGTTTTCTGGATATTATCGAAGGACTTTATTGTTTTGAATGTTTTTTTTTATCATGGAACTTTCAATTTTGTACTGGGAAACTCTAATTGTTTCCACATGGAGACAACAGCTCTACACATTCGTATTTTCTTGCGAGGAAGCTAGAGGAACTGTGGTGAAGAAATATGATATTTCTGTTTTGAACATGACATTTTATGCACTTGCCAAAGGAAAAGACTTTGCTTTTCTCCAAAACCATTATGACTGCAATTTTCTCAGTCCATTGCATACGAATGCAACACCACTTTGTCCGGATATGACTGGATGAAACCGGAAATATCCGCTTGTGTTTTGGCTAACTGAATCCCAGATATTGCCACAGCCCCTGTGTTTGTGTTTTCTGGATATTATCAACAGACTTTATTGTTTTGAAAGTTTTTTTTTAAAGGGAACACTTCATTTTGTACTGGTAAACTCTAATTGGTTCCACATGGAGACACCAGCTCTACACATTCGTATTTTCTAGGGAGAAAGCTAGAGGAACTGCGGCAAACAAACATGATATTTCTGTTTATGTAGATAGCATTTTATGCTCTTGCCTAATGAAAAGACTTTGGTTTTCTCCAAAACCATTTTTACTGTGATTTTCTCGGTCCATTGCATACGAATTCCACACCACTTTTTCCCAGATATGACTGGATGAAACCAAAAATATACGCTTTTGTTTTGGCTAACTCAATCCCAGATATGGCCACAGCCCCTGTGTTTGTGTTTCTGGATATTATCGAAGGACTTTATTGTTTTGAAAGTTTTTTTTTTTTTTTAATCAGGGAACATTTAATTTTGTACTGGGAAACACTCCGTGGTTCCACATGGTGTAACTAGCTCTAAAGGTTCGTATTTTCTAGCGAGAAAGCTAGAGGAACTGAGGCAAGCAATCATGATATTTCTGTTTGTATACATGACATTTTATGCACTTGCCTAACGAAAAGACTTTGTTTTCCTCCAAAACCATTTTTAGGTGATTTTCTCAGTCCATTGCATACGAATTCCACACCACTTTGTCCGCGTATGACTGGATGAAACGGGAAGTATCTGGTTTTGCTTTGGTTAACTCAATCCCAGATATTGCAATAGCCCATGTGTTTGTGTTTTCTGGATATTATCTAAGGACTTTATTGTTTTGAATGTTTTTTTTTATCAGGGAACATTTAATTTTGTACTAGGAAACTCTAATTGGTTCCACATGGAAACACCAGCTCTACAAATTCGTATTTTCTAGGAGAAAGCTAGAGGAACTGCGGCAAACAAACATGATATTTCTGTTTGTATACATGACATTTTACCCACATGTCTAACGAAAGGACTTTGCTTTTCTCCAAAACCATTTTTACTGTGATTTTCTCGGTCCATCGCATACGAATTCCACACCACTTTTTCCGGATATGACTGGATGAAACCAAAAATATACGCTTTTTTTTTGGGCTAACTCAATCCGAGATATTGCCACAGCCCCTGTGTTTGTGTTTTCTGGATATTATCAAGGACTTTATTGTTTTGAAAGTTTTTTTTTAATCAGGGAACACTTAATTTTGTACTGGGAAGCACTCGGTGGTTCCACATGGAGTAACCAGCTCTAAAGGTTCTTATTTTCTAGCGAGAAAGCTAGAGGAACTGCAGTAAACAATCATGATATTTCTGTTAGTATACATGACATTTTATGCACTTGCCTAACGAAAAGACTTTGTTTTCCTCCAAAACCATTTTTAGGTGATTTTCTCAGTCCATTGCATACGAATTCCACACCACTTTTTCCGCGTATGACTGGATGAAACGGGAAATATCTGGTTTTGTTTTGGCTAACTCAATCCCAGATATTGCAATAGCCCATGTGTTTATGTTTTCTAGATATTATCGAAGGACTTTATTGTTTTGAATGTTTTTTTTATCAGGGAACATTAAATTTTGTACTGGGAAACTGTTATTGGTTGAACATGGAGACACCAGCTCTACACATTCGTATTTTCTAGCAAGAAAGCTAGAGGAATTGCGGCAAACAAACATATTTCTGTTAGTATAGATGATATTTTATGCACCTGCCTAACGAAAAGACTTTGCTTTTGTCCAAAACCATTTTTACTGTGATTTTCTCGGTCCATTGCATACGAATTCCACACCACTTTGTCCAGATATGACTGGATGAAACCGGAAATATCCGGTTTCGTTTTGCTAACTCAATCCCAGATATTGCCACAGCCCCAGTGTTTTGGTTTTCTGGATATTATCAATGGTCATTATTGTTTGAAAGTTTTTTTTTATCAGGGAACATTTAATTTTGTACTGGGAAACTCTAATTGGTTGCACAGGAAGACACCAGCTCTACACATTCGTATTTTCTAGGAGAACGCTAGAGGAATTGCAGCAAACAAACATGACATTTCTGTTTGTATAAATGGCATTTTATGCCCTTGCCTAATGAAAAGATTTTGATTTTCTCCAAACCATATTCATTGCAATTTTCTCAGTGTATTGCATACGAATTCCACACCACTTCGTGCGGATATTACTGGATGAAACCGGAAATATCCGGTTTTGTTTTGGCTAACTCAATCCCAGATATTGCCACAGCCCCAGTGTTTTTGTTTTCTGGATATTATCAATGGTCATTATTGTTTTGAACATTTTTTTTAATCAGGGAGCATTTAATTTTGTACTGGGAAACAATCACTGGTTCCACATGCAGAAACAAGTTCTTCCTATTCGTGTATTCTAGGGAGAATACTAGAGGAACTGCGGCAAACAAACAGGATATTTCTGTTTGTATACATGACATTTTATGCACTTGCCGAAAGAACGGACTTTGCTTTTCTCCAAAACCATTTTTACTATGATTTGCTTGGTCTATTGCATACAAATTCCACACCACTTTGTCCGGATATGACTGCATGAAAGCGGAAATATCCGGTTTCGTTTTGGCTAACTCAATCCCAGATTGCCACAGCCTCTGTGTTTGTGTTTTCTGGATATTATCAATGGTCATTATTGTTTGAAAGTTTTTTTTTTTTTTATCAGGGAACATTTAATTTTGTACTGGGAAACTCTAATTGGTTGCACAGGAAGACACCAGCTCTACACATTCGTATTTTCTAAGCGAGAAACTAGAGGAATTGTGGCAAACAAACCTGATATTTCTGTTTATATAAATGGCATTTTATGCACTTGCCTAATGAAAAGATTTTGCTTTTCTCCAAAACCATATTCATTGCAATTTTCTCAGTGTATTGCATACGAATTCCTCACCACTTTGTGCGGATATGACTGGATGAAACCGGAAATATCCGGTTTTGTTTTGGCTAACTTAATCCCAGATATTGCCACAGCCCCAGTGTTTTTGTTTTCTGGATATTATCAATGGTCATTATTGTTTTGAACGTTTTTTTAATTAGGGAGCATTTAATTTTGTACTGGGAAACAATCACTGGTTCCACATGCAGAAACAAGTTCTTCCTATTCGTGTATTCTAGGGAGAATACTAGAGGAACTGCGGCAAACAAACATGATATTTCTGTTTGTATACATGACATTTTATGCACTTGCCTAAAGAAAGGACTTTGATTTTCTCCAAAACCATTTTTACTATGATTTGCTTGGTCTATTGCATACAAATTCCACACCACTTTGTCCGGATATGACTGCATGAAACCGGAAATATCCGGTTTCATTTTGGCTAACTCAATCCCACATTGCCACAGACTCTGTGTTTGTGTTTTCTGGATATTATCAATGGTCATTATTGTTTTGAAAGTTTTTTTTTTCAGGGAACATTTAATTTTGTACTGGGAGACACTCAGTGGTTCCACATGGAGACACCAGATCTACACATTCGTATTTTCTAAGCGAGAAATTAGAGGAACTGCGGCAAACAAACATGATATTTCTGTTTGTATACATGACATTTTATGCACTTGTCTAACGAAAAGACTTTGCTTTTCCCAAAACCATTTTTACTATGATTTTCTCGCTCCATTGCATAGGAATTCCACACCAGTTTGTGCGGATATGACTGCATGAAACCGGAAATATCCGGTTTTCTTTTGGCTAACTCAATCCCAGATATTGCCACAGCCCCAGTGTTTTTGTTTTCTGGATATTATCAATGGGCATTATTGTTTTGAACGTTTTTTTTTTAATCAGGGAGCATTTAATTTTGTACTGGGAAACAATCACAGCTTCCACATGCAGAAACCAGTTCTTCCTATTCGTGTATTCTAGGAAGAAAACTAGAGGAACTGCGGCAAACAAACATGATATTTCTGTTTGTATACATGACATTTTATGCACTTGCCTAAAGAAAGGACTTTGCTTTTCTCCAAAAACTATGATTTGCTTGGTCTATTGCATACAAATTCCACACCAGTTTGTGCGGATATGACTGCATGAAACCGGAAATATCTGGTTGTGTTTTGGCTAACTCAATCCCAGATATTGCCACAGCCCCTGTATTTGTGTTTTCTGGATATTATCGAAGGACTTTATTGTTTTGAATGTTTTTTTATCAGGGAACATTTAATTTTGTACTGGGAAACACTCGGTGGTTCCACATGGTGTAACCAGCTCTAAAGGTTCGTATTTTCTAGCGAGAAAGCTAGAGGAACTGCGGCAAACAATCATGATATTTCTGTTTGTATACATGACATTTTTTGCACTTGCCTAAAGAAAGGACTTTGCTTTTCTCCAAAACCATTTTTACTATGATTTGCTTGGTCTATTGCATACAAATTCCACACCAGTTTGTGCGGATATGACTGCATGAAACCGGAAATATCCGGTTTTGTTTTGGCTAACTCAATCCCAGATATTGCCACAGCCCCTGTGTTTGTGTTTTCTGGATATTATCAATGGTCATTATTGTTTGGAACGTTTTTTTTTATCAGGAAACATTTAATTTTGTACTGGGAAACTCTAATGAGTTCCACATGGAGACACCAGCTCTACACATTCGTATATTCTTGCGAGGAAGCTAGAGGAACTGTGGCGAAGGAATATGATATTTCTGTTTGTGTACATGACTTTTTATGCACTTGCCAAAGGAAAAGACTTTGCTTTTCTCCAAAAACTATGATTTGCTTGGTCTATTGCATACAAATTCCACACCAGTTTGTGCGGATATGACTGCATGAAACCGGAAATATCCGGTTTTCTTTTGGCTAACTCAATCCCAGATATTGCCACAGCCCCAGTGTTTTGGTTTTCTGGATATTATCAATGGTCATTATTGTTTTGAACGTTTTTTTTAATCAGGGAGCATTTAATTTTGTACTGGGAAACAATCACTGGTTCTACATGGAGAAACCAGTTCTTCCTATTCGTGTATTCTAGGAAGAAAACTAGAGGAACTGCGGCAAACAAACATGATATTTCTGTTTGTATACATGACATTTTATGCACTTGCCTAAAGAAAGGACTTTGCTTTTCTCCAAAACCATTTTTACTATGATTTGCTTGGTCTATTGCATACAAATTCCACACCAGTTTGTGCGGATATGACTGCATGAAACCGGAAATATCCGGTTTTTTTTTGGCTAACTCAATCCCAGATATTGCCACAGCCCCTGTATTTGTGTTTTCTGGATATTATCAATGGTCATTATTGTTTTGAAAGTTTTTTTTTAATCAGGGAACATTTAATTTTGTACTAGGATTCTCTAATGGGTTCCACATGGAGACACCAGCTCTACACATTCGTATATTTTTGCGAGGAAGCTAGAGGAACTGTGGCGAAGAAATATGATATTTCTGTTTGTGTACATGACTTTTTATGCACTTGCCAAAGGAAAAGACTTTGCTTTTCTGCAAAACCATTATCACTGCAATTTTCTCAGTCCATTGCATACGAATTCCACACCACTTTCTCCGGATATGACTGGATGAAACCGGAAATATCCATTTGTGTTTTGGCTAACTGCATCCCAGATATTGCCACAGCCCCTGTGTTTGTGTTTTCTGGATATTATCGAAGGACTTTATTGTTTTGAAGGTTTTGTTTTAAAGGGAACACTTCATTTTGTACTGGTAAACTCTAATTGGTTCCACATGGAGACACCAGCTCTACACATTCGTATTTTCTATGGAGAAAGCTAGAAGTACTGTGGCAAACAAAGGTGATATTTCTCTTTGTATACATGATATTTTATGCACTTGACAAAGAAAAAGACTTTGCTTTTCTCCAAAACCATTTTCACTGCAATTTTCTCAGTCCATTGCATACGAATTCCACACCACTTTGTCCGGATATGACTGGATGAAACCGGAAATATCCGGTTTTGTTTTGGCTAACTCAATCCCTGATATTGCCACAGCCCCTGTGTTTGTGTTTTCTGCATATTATCAATGGTCATTATTGTTTTGAACGTTTTTTTTTTTAATCAGGGAGCATTTAATTTTGTACAGGGAAAGAATCACTGGTTCCACATGCAGAAACCAGTTCTTCCTATTCGTGTATTCTAGGGAGAAAACTAGAGGAACTGCGGCAAACAAACATGATATTTCTGTTTGTACACATGACATTTTATGCACTTGCCTAAAGAAAGGACTTTGCTTTTCTCCAAAACCATTTTTACTATGATTTGCTTGGTCTATTGCATACAAATTCCACACCAGTTTGTGCGGATATGACTGCATGAAACCGGAAATATCCGGTTTTATTTTGGCTAACTCAATCCCACATTGCCACAGACTCTCTGTTTGTGTTTTCTGGATATTATCAATGGTCATTATTGTTTTGAAAGTTTTTTTTTCAGGGAACATTTAATTTTGTACTGGGAAACACTCAGTGGTTCCACATGGAGACACCAGCTCTACACATTCGTATTTTCTAAGCGAGAAACTACAGAACTGCGGCAAACAAACATGATATTTCTGTTTTTATACATGACATTTTATGCACTTGTCTAACGAAAAGACTTTGCTTTTCTCCAAAACCATTTTTACTATGATTTTCTCGCTCCATTGCATAGGACTTCCACACCACTTTTTCCGGATATGACTGCATGAAACTGGAAATATCCGGTTTTATTTTGGCTAACTCAATCCCAGATATTGCCACAGCCCCAGTGTTTTTGTTTTCTGGATATTATCAATGGTCATTATTGTTTTGAACTTTTTTTTAAATCAGGGAGCATTTAATTTTGTACCGGGAAACAATCACTGGTTCCACATGCAGAAACCAGTTCTTCCTATTCGTGTATTCTAGGAAGAAAACTAGAGAAACTGCGGCAAACAAACATGATATTTCTGTTTGTATACATGATATTTTATGCACTTGCCTAAAGAAAGGACTTTGCATTTCTCCAAAACCATTTTTACTATGATTTTCTCGCTCCATTGCGTAGGAATTCCACACCACTTTCTGCGGATATGACTGCATGAAACCGGAAATATCTGGTTTTATTTTGGCTAACTCAATCCCACATTGCCAAAGCCTCTGTGTTTGTGTTTTCTGGATATTATCAATGGTCATTATTGTTTTGAAAGTTTTTTTTTTCAGGGAAAAATTAATTTTGTACTGGGAAACACTCAGTGTTTCCACATGGAGACACCAGCTCTACACATTCGTATTTTCTAAGCGAGAAACTACAGATCTGCGACAAACAAACATGATATTTCTGTTTGTATACATGACATTTTATGCACTTGTCTAACGTAAAGACTTTGCTTTTCTCCAAAACCATTTTTACTATGATTTGCTTGGTCTATTGAATACAAATTCCACACCAGTTTGTGCGGATATGACTGCATGAAACCGGAAATATCCGGGTTTGTTTTGGCTAACTCAATCCCAGATATTGCCACAGCCCCAGTGTTTTTGTTTTCTGGATATTATCAATGGTCATTATTGTTTTGAACGTTTTTTTTTAATCAGGGAGCATTTAATTTTGTACTGGGAAACAATCACTGGTTCCACATGCAGAAACCAGTTCTTCCTATTCGTGTATTCTAGGAAGAAAACTAGAGGAACTGCGGCAAACAAACATGATATTTCTGTTTGTATACATGACATTTTATGCACTTGCCTAAAGAAAGGACTTTGCTTTTCTCCAAAACCATTTTTACTATGATTTGCTTGGTCTATTGCATACAAATTCCACACCAGTTTGTCCGGATATGACTGCATGAAACCGGAAATATCTGGTTTTGTTTTGGCTAACTCAATCCCACATTGCCACAGCCACTGTGTTTGTGTTTTCTGGATATTATCAATGGTCATTATTGTTTTGAAAGTTTTTTTTTTATCAGGGAACATTTAATTTTGTACTGGGAAACACTCAGTGTTTACACATGGAGACACCAGCTCTACACATTCGTATTTTCCAAGCGAGAAACTAGAAGAACTGCGGCAAACAAACATGATATTTCTGTTTGTATACATGACATTTTATGCACTTGTCTAACGAAAAGACTTTGCTTTTCTCCAAAACCATTTTTACTATGATTTGCTTGGTCTATTGAATACAAATTCCACACCAGTTTGTGCGGATATGACTGCATGAAACCGGAAATATCCGGGTTTGTTTTGGCTAACTCAATCCCAGATATTGCCACAGCCCCTGTGTTTGTGTTTTCTGGATATTATCAATGGTCATTATTGTTTTGAAAATTTTTTATCAGGGAGCATTTAATTTTGTACTGGGAAACTCTAATGGGTTCCACATGGAGACACCAGCTCTACACATTCGTATTTTCTAGGAGAAAGCTAGAGGAATTGCGGCAAACAAACATGATATTTCTGTTTGAATAGATGGCATTTTATGCACTTGCCTAACGAAAATACTTTGCTTTTCTCCAAAAGCTATGATTTGCTTGGTCTATTGCAAACAAATTCCACACCACTTTGTCCCGATATGACTGCATGAAACCGGAACTATCCGGTTTTGTTTTGGCTAACTCAATCCCAGATATTGCCACAGCCCCTGTATTTGTGTTTTCTGGATATTATCGAAGGACTTTATTGTTTTGAATGTTTTTTTTCAGGGAACATTTAATTTTGTACTGGGAAACAATCACTGGTTCCACATGCAGAAACCAGTTCTTCCTATTCGTGTATTCTAGGAAGAAATCTAGAGGAACTGCGGCAAACAAACATGATATTTCTGTTTGTATACATGACATTTTATGCACTTGCCTAAAGAAAGGACTTTGCTTTTCTCCAAAACCATTTTACTATGATTGGCTTGGTCTATTGCATACAAATTCCACACCACTTTGTCCGGATATGACTGCATGAAACCAGAAATATCCGGTTTTCTTTTGGCTAACTCAATCCCAGATTGCCACAGCCTCTGTGTTTGTGTTTTCTGGATATTATCAATGGTCATTATTGTTTTGAAAGTTTTTTTATCAGGGAACTTTTAATTTTGTACTGGGAAACACTCAGTGGTTCCACATGGAGACACCAGCTCTACACATTCGTATTTTCCAAGCGAGAAACTAGAGGAACTGCGGCAAACAAACATGATATTTCTGTTTGTATACATGACATTTTATGCACTTGTCTAAGGAAAAGACTTTGCTTTTCTCCAAAACCAGTTTTACTATGATTTTCTCGCTCTATTGCATAGGAATTCCACACCACTTTTTCCGGATATGACTGGATGAAACCGGAAATATCCGGTTTTGTTTTGGCTAACTAATCCCAGATATTGCCACAGCCCCAGTGTTTTTGATTTCTGTATATTATCAATGCTCATTATTGTTTTGAACGTTTTTTTATCAGGGAACATTTAATTTTGTACTGGGAAACACTCCGTGGTTCCACATGGTGTAACCAGCTCTAAAGGTTCGTATTTTCTAGCGAGAAAGCTAGAGGAACTGCGGCAAACAAACATGATATTTCTTATTGTATACATGACATTTTATGCACTTGTCTAACGAAAAGACTTTGCTTTTCTCCAAAACCATTTTTACTATGATTTTCTCGCTCCATTGCATAGGAATTCCACACCACTTTTTCCGGATATGACTGGATGAAACCGGAAATATCCGGTTTTTTTTTGGCTAACTCAATCCCAGATTTCCACAGCCTCTGTGTTTGTGTTTTCTGGATATTATCAATGGTCATTATTGTTTTGAAAGTTTTTTTTTCATCAGGGAACATTTAATTTTGTTCTGGGAAACACTCAGTGGTTCCACATGGAGACACCAGCTCTACACATTCGTATTTTCTAAGCAAGAAACTAGAGGAACTGCGGCAAACAAACATGATATTTCTGTTTGTATACATGACATTTTATGCACTTGTCTAACGAAAAGACTTTGCTTTTCTCCAAAAACTATGATTTGCTTGGTCTATTGCATACAAATTCCACACCACTTTGTCCGGATATGACTGCATGAAACCGGAAATATCCGGTTTTGTTTTGACTAACTCAATCCCAGATATTGCCACAGCCCCTGTATTTGTGTTTTCTGGATATTATCGAAGGACTTTATTGTTTTGAATGTTTTTTTATCAGGGAACATTTAATTTTGTACTGGGAAACACTCGGTGGTTCCACATGGTGCAACCAGCTCTAAAGGTTCGTATTTTCTAGCGAGAAAGCTAGAGGAACTGCAGCAAACAATCATGATATTTCTGTTTGTATACATGACATTTTATGCACTTGTCTAACGAAAAGACTTTGCTTTTCTCCAAAACCATTTTTACTATGATTTTCTCGCTCCATTGCATAGGAATTCCACACCAGTTTGTCCGGATATGACTGCATGAAACCGGAAATATCCGGTTTTCTTTTGGCTAACTCAATCCCAGATATTGCCACAGCATCTGTGTTTGTGTTTTCTGGATATTATCAATGGTCATTATTGTTTTGAAAGTTTTTTTTATCAGGGAACATTTAATTTTGTACTGGGAAACACTCAGTGGTTCCACATGGAGACACCAGCTCTACACATTCGTATTTTCTAAGCGAGAAACTAGAGGAACTGCGGCAAACAAACATGATATTTCTGTTTGTATACATGACATTTTATGCACATGTCTAAAGAAAGCACTTTGCTTTTCTCCAAAACCATTTTTACTATGATTTGCTTGGTCTATTGCATACAAATTCCACACCAGTTTGTGCGGATATGACTGCATGAAACCAGAAATATCCGGTTTTATTTTGGCTAACTCAATCCCAGATTGCCGCAACCTCTGTGTTTGTGTTTTCTGGATATTATCAATGGTCATTATTGTTTTGAAAGTTTTTTTTTTATCAGGGAACATTTAATTTTGTACTGGGAAACACTCAGTGGTTCCTCATGGAGACATCAGCTCTACACATTTGTATGTTCTAAGCAAGAATCTAGAGGAACTGCGGCAAACAAACATGATATTTCTGTTTGTATACATGACATTTTATGCACTTGTCTAACGAAAAGACTTTGCTTTTCTCCAAAAACTATGATTTGCTTGGTGTATTGCATACAAATTCCACACCACTTTGTCCGGATATGACTGCATGAAACCGGAAATATCCGGTTTTCTTTTGACTAACTCAATCCCAGATATTGCCACAGCTCCTGTATTTGTGTTTTCTGGATATTATCGAAGGACTTTATTGTTTTGAATGTTTTTTTATCAGGGAACATTTAATTTTGTACTGGGAAACACTCGGTGGTTCCACATGGTGCAACCAGCTCTAAAGGTTCGTATTTTCTAGCGAGAAAGCTAGAGGAACTGCAGCAAACAATCATGATATTTCTGTTTGTATACATGACATTTTATGCACTTGTCTAACGAAAAGACTTTGCTTTTCTCCAAAACCATTTTTACTATGATTTTCTCGCTCCATTGCATAGGAATTCCACACCACTTTTTCCGGATATGACTGCATGAAACCGGAAATATCCGGTTTTCTTTTGGCTAACTCAATCCCAGATATTGCCACAGCCCCAGTGTTTGTATTTTCTGGATATTATCAATGGTCATTATTGTTTTGAACGTTTTTTTTATTCAGGGAGCATTTAATTTTGTACTGGGAAACAGTCACTCGTTCCACATGCAGAAACCAGTTCTTCCTATTCGTGTATTCTAGGAAGAAAACTAGAGGAACTGCGGCAAACAAACATGATATTTCTGTTTGTATACATGACATTTTATGCACTTGCCTAAAGAAAGGACTTTGCTTTTCTCCAAAACCATTTTTACTATGATTTGCTTGGTCTATTGCATACAAATTCCACACCACTTTGTCGGGATATGACTGCATGAAACCGGAAATATCCGGTTTTCTTTTGGCTAACTCAATCCCAGATTGCCACAGCATCTGTGTTTGTGTTTTCTGGATATTATCAATGGTCATTATTGTTTTGAAAGTTTTTTTATCAGGGAACTTTTAATTTTGTACTGGGAAACACTCAGTGGTTCCACATGGAGACACCAGCTCTACACATTCGTATTTTCTAAGCGAGAAACTAGAGGAACTGCGGCAAACAAACATGATATTTCTGTTTGTATACATGACATTTTATGCACATGTCTAAAGAAAGGACTTTGCTTTTCTCCAAAACCATTTTTACTATGATTTGCTTGGTCTATTGCATACAAATTCCACACCAGTTTGTGCGGATATGACTGCATGAAACCAGAAATATCCGGTTTTCTTTTGGCTAACTCAATCCCAGATTGCCGCAGCCTCTGTGTTTGTGTTTTCTGGATATTATCAATGGTCATTATTGTTTTGAAAGTTTTTTTTATCAGGGAACATTTAATTTTGTACTGGGAAACACTCAGTGGTTCCACATGGAGACACCAGCTCTACACATTCGTATTTTCTAAGCGAGAAACTAGAGGAACTGCGGCAAACAAACATGATATTTCTGTTTGTATACATGACATTTTATGCACATGTCTAAAGAAAGGACTTTGCTTTTCTCCAAAACCATTTTTACTATGATTTGCTTGGTCTATTGCATACAAATTCCACACCAGTTTGTGCGGATATGACTGCATGAGACCAGAAATATCCGGTTTTATTTTGGCTAACTCAATCCCAGATTGCCGCAGCCTCTGTGTTTGTGTTTTCTGGATATTATCAATGGTCATTATTGTTTTGAAAGTTTTTTTTTATCAGGGAACATTTAATTTTGTACTGGGAAACACTCAGTGGTTCCTCATGGAGACACCAGCTCTACACATTTGTATGTTCTAAGCGAGAATCTAGAGGAACTGCGGCAAACAAACATGATATTTCTGTTTGTATACATGACATTTTATGCACTTGTCTAACGAAAAGACTTTGCTTTTCTCCAAAAACTATGATTTGCTTGGTGTATTGCATACAAATTCCACACCACTTTGTCCGGATATGACTGCATGAAACCGGAAATATCCGGTTTTGTTTTGACTAACTCAATCCCAGATATTGCCACAGCCCCTGTATTTGTGTTTTCTGGATATTATCGAAGGACTTTATTGTTTTGAATGTTTTTTTATCAGGGAACATTTAATTTTGTACTGGGAAACACTCGGTGGTTCCACATGGTGCAACCAGCTCTAAAGGTTCGTATTTTCTAGCGAGAAAGCTAGAGGAACTGCAGCAAACAATCATGATATTTCTGTTTGTATACATGACATTTTATGCACTTGTCTAACGAAAAGACTTTGCTTTTCTCCAAAACCATTTTTACTATGATTTTCTCGCTCCATTGCATAGGAATTCCACACCACTTTTTCCGGATATGACTGCATGAAACCGGAAATATCCGGTTTTCTTTTGGCTAACTCAATCCCAGATATTGCCACAGCCCCAGTGTTTGTGTTTTCTGGATATTATCAATGCTCATTATTGTTTTGAACGTTTTTTTTATCAGGGAACATTTAATTTTGTACTGGGAAACACTCAGTGGTTCCACATGGAGACACCAGCTCTACACATTCGTATTTTCTAAGCGAGAAACTAGAGGAACTGCGGCAAACAAACATGATATTTCTGTTTGTATACATGACATTTTATGCACTTGCCTAAAGAAAGGACTTTGCTTTTCTCCAAAACCATTTTTACTATGATTTGCGTGGTCTATTGCATACAAATTCCACACCAGTTTGTCCGGATATGACTGCATGAAACCGGAAATATCCGGTTTTGTTTTGGCTAACTCAATCCCAGATATTGCCACAGCCACTGTATTTGTGTTTTCTGGATATTATCAATGGTCATTATTGTTTTGAAAGTTTTTTTTATCAGGGAACATTTAATTTTGTACTGGGAAACACTCAGTGGTTCCACATGGAGACACCAGCTCTACACATTCGTATTTTCTAAGCGAGAAACTAGAGGAACTGCGGCAAACAAACATGATATTTCTGTTTGTATACATGACATTTTATGCACTTGCCTAAAGAAAGGACTTTGCTTTTCTCCAAAACCATTTTTACTATGATTTGCTTGGTGTATTGCATACAAATTCCACACCACTTTGTACGGATATGACTGCATGAAACCGGAAATATCCGGTTTTCTTTTGGCTAACTCAATCCCAGATTGCCACAGCCTCTGTGTTTGTGTTTTCTGGATATTATCAATGGTCATTATTGTTTTGAAAGTTTTTTTATCAGGGAACTTTTAATTTTGTACTGGGAAACACTCAGTGGTTCCACATGGAGACACCAGCTCTACACATTCCTATTTTCCAAGCGAGAAACTAGAGGAACTGCGGCAAACAAACATGATATTTCTGTTTGTATACATGACATTTTATGCACTTGTCTAAGGAAAAGACTTTGCTTTTCTCCAAAACCAGTTTTACTATGATTTTCTCGCTCTATTGCATAGGAATTCCACACCACTTTTTCCGGATATGACTGGATGAAACCGGAAATATCCGGTTTTGTTTTGGCTAACTCAATCCCAGATATTGCCACAGCCCCAGTGTTTTTGATTTCTGTATATTATCAATGGTCATTATTGTTTTGAACATTTTTTTATCAGGGAACATTTAATTTTGTACTGGGAAACACTCCGTGGTTCCACATGGTGTAACCAGCTCTAAAGGTTCGTATTTTCTAGCGAGAAAGCTAGAGGAACTGCGGCAAACAAACATGATATTTCTTATTGTATAGATGACATTTTATGCACTTGTCTAACGAAAAGACTTTGCTTTTCTCCAAAACCATTTTTACTATGATTTTCTTGCTCCATTGCATAGGAATTCCACACCACTTTTTCCGGATATGACTGGATGAAACCGGAAATATCCGGTTTTTTTTTGGCTAACTCAATCCCAGATTTCCACAGCCTCTGTGTTTGTGTTTTCTGGATATTATCAATGGTCATTATTGTTTTGAAAGTTTTTTTTTCATCAGGGAACATTTAATTTTGTACTGGGAAACACTCAGTGGTTCCACATGGAGACACCAGCTCTACACATTCGTATTTTCTAAGCAAGAAACTAGAGGAACTGCGGCAAACAAACATGATATTTCTGTTTGTATACATGACATTTTATGCACTTGTCTAACGAAAAGACTTTGCTTTTCTCCAAAAACTATGATTTGCTTGGTGTATTGCATACAAATTCCACACCACTTTGTCCGGATATGACTGCATGAAACCGGAAATATCCGGTTTTGTTTTGACTAACTCAATCCCAGATATTTCCACAGCCCCTGTATTTGTGTATTCTGGATATTATCGAAGGACTTTATTGTTTTGAATGTTTTTTTATCAGGGAACATTTAATTTTGTACTGGGAAACACTCGGTGGTTCCACATGGTGCAACCAGCTCTAAAGGTTCGTATTTTCTAGCGAGAAAGCTAGAGGAATTGCGCTAAACAATCATGATATTTCTGTTTTTATACATGACATTTTATGCACTTGTCTAACGAAAAGACTTTGCTTTTCTCCAAAACCATTTTTACTATGATTTTCTCGCTCCATTGCATAGGAATTCCACACCACTTTTTCCGGATATGACTGCATGAAACCGGAAATATCCGGTTTTCTTTTGGCTAACTCAATCCCAGATATTGCCACAGCCCCAGTGTTTGTGTTTTCTGGATATTATCAATGGTCATTATTGTTTTGAACGTTTTTTTTTAATCAGGAAGCATTTAATTTTGTACTGGGAAACACTCGGTGGTTCCACATGCAGACACCAGCTCTACACATTCGTATTTTCTAAGCGAGAAACTAGAGGAACTTCGGCAAACAAACATGATATTTCTGTTTGTATACATGACATTTTATGCACTTGCCTAAAGAAAGGACTTTGCTTTTCTCCAAAACCATTTTTACTATGATTTGCTTGGTCTATTGCATACAAATTCCACACCACTTTGTACGGATATGACTGCATGAAACCAGAAATATCCGGTTTTGTTTTGGCTAACTCTATCCCAGATTGCCACAGCCTCTGTGTTTGTGTTTTCTGGATATTATCAATGGTCATTATTGTTTTGAAAGTTTTTTTTTTTTATCACGGAACTTTTAATTTTGTACTGGGAAACACTCAGTGGTTCCTCATGGAGACACCAGCTCTACACATTCGTATTTTCTAAGCAAGAAACTAGAGGAACTGCAGCAAACAAACATGATATTTCTGTTTGTATACATGACATTTTATGCACTTGTCTAACGAAGAGATTTTTCTTTTCTCCAAAACCATTTTTACTATGATTTGCTTGGTCTATTGCATACAAATTCCACACCAGTTTGTGCGGATATGACTGCATGAAACCGGAAATATCCGGGTTTGTTTTGGCTAACTCAATCCCAGATATTGCCACAGCCCCTGTATTTGTGTTTTCTGGATATTATCGAAGGACTTTATTGTTTTGAATGTTTTTTTATCAGGGAACATTTAATTTTGTACTGGGAAACACTCGGTGGTTCCACATGGTGTAACCAGCTCTAAAGGTTCATATTTTCTAGCGAGAAACCTAGAGGAACTGCGGCAAACAATCATGATATTTCTGTTTGTATACATGACATTTTATGCACTTGTCTAACGAAAAGACTTTGCTTTTCTCCAAAACCATTTTTACTATGATTTTCTCGCTCCATTGCATAGGAATTCCACACCACTTTTTCCGGATATGACTGCATGAAAACGGAAATATCCGGTTTTGTTTTGGCTAACTCAATCCCAGATATTGCCACAGCCCCAGTGTTTTTGTTTTCTGGATATTATCAATGGTCATTATTGTTTTGAACGTTTTTTTTTAATCAGGGAGCATTTAATTTTGTACTGGGAAACAATCACTGGTTCCACATGCAGAAACCAGTTCTTACTATTCGTGTATTCTATGGAGAATACTAGAGGAACTGCGGCAAACAAACATGATATTTCTGTTTGTATACATGACATTTTATGAACTTGCCTAAAGAAAGGACTTTGCTTTTCTCCAAAACCATTTTTATTATGATTTGCTTGGTCTATTGCATACAAATTCCACACCAGTTTGTGCGGATATGACTGCATGAAACCAGAAATATCTGGTTGTGTTTTGGCTAACTCAATCCCAGATATTGCCACAGCCCCTGTATTTGTGTTTTCTGGATATTATCGAAGGATTTTATTGTTTTGAATGTTTTTTATCAGGGAACATTTAATTTTGTACTGGGAAACACTCGGTGGTTCCACATGGTTTAACCAGCTCTAAAGGTTCGTATTTTCTAGCGAGAAAGCTAGAGGAACTGCGGCAAACAATTATGATATTTCTGTTTGTATACATGACATTTTATGCACTTGCCTAACGAAAAGACTTTTATTTTCCCCCAAAACCATTTTTATGTGATTTTCTCAGTCCATTGCATACGAATTCCACACCACTTTTTCCGCGTATGACTGGATGAAACGGGAAATATCCGGTTTTGCTTTGGTTAACTCGATCCCAGATATTGCCACAGCCCCTGTGTTTGCGTTTTCTGGATATTATCGAAGGACTTTATTGTTTTGAATGTTTTTTTTTTATCAGGGAACATTTAACTTTGTACTGGGAAACTCTAATTGGTTCCACATGGAAACACCAGCTCTACACATTCGTATTTTCTAGGAGAAATCTAGAGGAACTGCGGCAAACAACATGATATTTCTGTTTGTATACATGACATTTTATCCACATGTCTAACGAAAGGACTTGGCTTTTCTCCAAAACCATTTTTACTGTGATTTTCTCGGTCCATCGCATACGAATTCGATACCACTTTGTCCGGATATGACTGGATGAAAGCGGAAATATTCGCTTGTGTTTCGGCTAACTGAATCCCTGATATTTAGACAGCCTCTGTGTTTGTGTTTTCTGGATATTATCGAAGGACTTTATTGTTTTGAATGTTTTTTAATCAGGGAACATTTAATTTTGTACTGGGAAACACTCAGAGGTTCCACATGGAGAAACCAGCTCTACACATTCATATTTTCTAGCGAGAATCCTAGAGGAACTGTGGCAAACAAACATGATATTTCTGTTTATGTAGATGGCATTTTACGCACTTGCCTAATGAAAAGACTTTGCTTTTTTCCAAAACCATTTTTACTGTGATTTTCTCGGTCCATTGCATACGAATTCCACACCACTTTCTCCGGATATGACTGGATGAAACCGGAAATATCCGGTTTTGTTTTGGCTAACTCAATCCCAGATATTGCCACAGCCCCTGTGTTTGTGTTTTCTGTATATTGTCGAAGGCCTTTATTGTTTTGAATGTTTTTTTTTTTAATCAGGGGACATTTAATTTTTTACTGGGAAACTCTAACTGGTTCCACATGGAGACACCAGCTCTACACATTCGTATTTTTTAGGAGAAAGCTAGAGTAACTGCGGCAAACAAACATGATATTTCTCTTTGTATACATGACATTTTATGCACTTGCCTAACGAAATGACTTTGCTTTTCTCAAAAACCATTTTTACTGTGATTTTTTCTCTCCATTGCATACGAATTGCACACCACTTTCTCTGGATATGACTGGATGAAACCAGAAATATCCGGTTTTGTTTGTCTAACTCATTCCCAGATATTGCCACAGACCCTGTGTTTGTGTTTCCTGGATATTATCGAAGGACTTTATTGTTTTGAAAGTTTTTTTTTATCAGAGAACATTTTATTTTCTAATAGGAAAGTCTAATTGGTTCCTCATGGAGACCCCAGCTCTACACATTCGTTTTTTCTAGGGAGAGAGCTAGAGGACTGCAGCAAACACACCTGATATTTCTATTTGTATACATGACATTTTATGCACTTGCCTAAGGAACAGACTTTGCTTTTCTCCAAAACCATTTTTACTGTGGTGTTCTGGGTCCATTGCATACGAATTCCAGACCACTTTATCCGGATATGACTGGATGAAACCAGAAATATCCGGTTGTGTTTTGGCTAACTGAATCCCAGATATTGCCACAGCCCCTGTGTTTGTGTTTTCTGGATATTATCGAAGGACTTTATTGTTTTGAAAGTTTATTTTTTTTGTCAGGGAACATTTAATTTTATACTGTTAATCTCTAATTGGTTACACTTGGATACACCAGCTCTACACATTCGTATTTTCTAGGAGAAACCTAGAGGAACTGCGGCAAACAAACATGATATTTCTGTTTATGTAGATGGCAATTTATGCACTTGCCTAATGAAAAGACTTTGCTTTTCTCCAAAACCATTTTTACTGTGATTTTCTCGGTCCATTGCCTACGAATTCCACACCACTTTTTCCGGATATGACTGGATGAAACAAAAAATATACGCTTTTTTTTGGGCTAACTCAGTCCGAGATATTGCCACAGCCCCTGTGTTTGTGTTTTCTGGATATTATCAAAGGACTTTATTGTTTTGAAAGTTTTTTTTATCAGAGAGCATTTAATTTTCTAATAGGAAACTATAATTGGTTCCTCATGGAGACCCCAGCTCTACACATTCGTATTTTCTGGGGAGAAATCTAAAGGAACTGCGGCAAACAATCATGATATTTCTATTTGTATACATGACATTTTATGCACTTGCCTAACAAAAAGACTTTGCTTTTCTCCAAAACCATTTTTACTGTGATTTTGTCTCTCCATTGCATACGAATTGCACACCACTTTCTCAGGATATGACTGGAGGAAACCAGAAATATCCAGTTTTGTTTTGTCTAACTCATTCCCAGATATTGCTACAGACCCTGTGTTTGTGTTTTCTGGATATTGTCGAAGGACTTTATTGATTTGAAAGTTTTTTTTTATCAGAGAACATTTAATTTTCTAATGGGAAACTCTAATTGGTTCCTCATGGAGACCCCAGCTCTGCACATTCGTATTTTCTGGGGAGAAATCTAAAGGAACTGCGGCAAACAATCATGATATTTCTGTTTGTATAGATGGGATTTTATGCACTTGCCTAACAAAAAGACTTTGCTTTTCTCCAAAACCATTTTTACTGTGATTTTCTCAGTCCATTGTATGCGAATTGCACACCACTTTGTCCGGATATGACTGGATGAAACCAGAAATATCCGGTTGTGTTTTGGCTAACTGAATCCCAGATATTTCCACAGCCCCTGTGTTTGTGTTTTCTGGATATTATCAATGGACATTATTATTTTGAAAGTTTTTTTTTATCAGGGAACATTTAATTTTGTACTGGGAAACACTCAGTGGTTCCACATGGAGACACAGTCTCTACACTCATATTTACTAGGAGAAAGCTAGAGGAACCTCGGCAAGCACACATGATATTTCTGTTAGCTACATAACATTTTATGCACTTGCCTAACGAAAAGACTTTGCTTTTCTCAAAAACGATTTTTACTGTGATTTTGTCTCTCCATTGCATATGAATTGCACACCACTTTCTCCGGATATGACTGGAGGAAACCAGAAATATCCAGTTTTGTTTTGTCTAACTCATTCCCAGATATTGCCACAGATCCTTTGTTTGTGTTTTCTGGATATTATCGAAGGATTTATTGTTTTGAAAGTTTTTTTATCAGAAAACATTTAATTTTCTAATGGGAAACTCTAATTGGTTCCTCATGGAGACCCCAGCTCTACACATTCGTACTTTCTGGGGAGAAATCTAAAGGAACTGTGGAAACAATCATGATATTTCTGTTTGTATAGATGGGATTTTATGCACTTGCCTAACAAAAAGACTTTGCTTTTCTCCAAAACCATTTTTACTGTGATTTTCTCGGTCCATTGCATACGAATTCCAAACCACTTTGTCCAGATATGACTGGATGAAACCGGAAATATGCGGGCTTTTTTTGGCTAACTCAATCCAACATTTCCACAGCCCCTGTGTTTGTGTTTTCTGTATATTATCAATGGACATTATTGTTTTGAAAGTTTTTTTTTTATCAGGGAACATTCAATATTCTACTGGGAAGCACTCATTGGTTCCACATGCAGAAACCAGCTCTACACATTCGTATTTTCTAGCAAGAAATATAGAGGAACTGTGGCAAACAAACATGATATTTCTGTTTGTATATATGGCAACTTATGCACTTGCCTAACGAAAGGACTTTGCTTTTCTCCAAAACCGTTTTAACTGTGCTTTTGTCTATCCATTAAATACGAATTTCAAACCACTTTTTCCGGATATGACTGGATGAATCCGGAAATATCCAGTTTTGTTTTGGCTAGCAAATCCCAGATATTGCCACGGCCTCTGTGTTTGTGTTTTGTGTATATTATCAATGGACTTTATTGTTTTGAAAGTTTTTTTATCAGGGAACATTTAATTTTGTACTGGGAAACACTCACTGGTTCCACGTGGAGATACCATCTCTACACATTCGTATATTCTGGTTAGAAATCAAAAGGAACTTTGGCAAACAAACATGATACTTCCTTTTGTATAGATGGAATTTTTGCACTTGCCTAACGAAAAGATTTTGCTTTTCTCCAAAACCATTTTTACTGTGATTTTCTCGGTCCATTGCATACAGATTCCACACCACTTTGTCTGGATATGACTGGATGAAACCGGAAATATCCGGTTTTGTTTTGCTAACTCTATCCCAGATAATGCCACAGATCCTGTGTTTGTGTTATCTGGATATTACACAAGGACTTTACTGTTTTGAATATTTTTTTTTAATCAGGGAACATTTAGTTTTGGACTGGGAAACACTCAGTGGTTCCACATGAAGAAACCAGCTCTACACATTCGTATTTTCTAGCAAGAAAACTAGAGGAACTGTGGTAAGCAAACATGATAGTTCTGTTTAAATATATGACATTTTATGCACTTGCCTAACGAAAAGACTTTGCTTTTCTCCAAAACCACTTTCACTGTAATTTTCTCAGTTCATGGCATACGAATTCCACACCACTTTGTACTGAAAAGACTGGATGAATCCAGAAATGTCCAGTTTTGCTATTCTAACTTAATAACAGATATTGGCGCAGCCCCTATATTTTACTTTTCTGGATATTATCAATGGACATTATTGTTTGGAAAGAATTTTTTTATCAGGGAACATTTAGTTTTGTACTGGGAAACTCTAATTTGTTCGACATATAGACACCAGCTCTACACATTCATATTTTCTAGGAGAAAGCTAGAGGAACTGCGGCAAACAAACATGATATTTCTCTTTGTATACCTGACATTTTATGCACTTGCCTAAAGAAAAGACTTACTTTTCTCCAAAACTATTTTTCCTGTGATTTTCTCAGTCCCTTGCATATGAATTGTACACCACTTTGTCCGGATATGACTGGATGACACCAGAAATTTCCGGTTTTCCTTTGGCTAACTGAATCACAGATATTGCGACAGCCCCTGTGTTTGTGTTTTCTGGATATTATCGAAGGACTTTATTGTTTTGAAAGTTTTTTTTTTAGTCAGGGAACATTTAATTTTGTACTGGAATACTCTAATTCGTTCCACATGGAGACACCAGCTCTATACATTCATATTTTCTAGCGAGAAAGCTAGAGGAACTGTGGCAAGCAAACATGATATTGCTGTTTCTATACATGATATTTTATGCACTTGCCTAATGAAAAGACTTTGCTTTTCTCCAAAACCATTTTCACTGCAATTTTCTAGGTCCATTTCCTACGAAGTCCAAACCACTTTTTATGGATATGACTGGATGAAACCAGAAATATCCGGTTTTGTTTTGGCTAACTCAAGCCCAGATATTGCCACAGCCCCTGTTTTTGTGTTTTCTGGATATTATCATGGACATTATGGTTTTGAAATTTTTTTTTTACCAGGGAACATTAATTCTGCACTGGAGAAACACTCAGTGGTTCCACATGGAGACACCAGTTCTACACATTCCTATTTTCTGGGGAGAATTCTAAAGGAACTACTGCAAACAATCATGATATTTCTGTTTGTATAGCTGGCAGTTTATCCACATGCCTAACCAAAAGAATTTGCTTTTCTCCAAAACCATTTTCACTGCCATTTTCTCAGTCTATTGCATATGAATTCCACACCGCTTTTTCCATATATGACTGGATGAAACCGGAAATATCTGGGTTTATTTTGGCTAACTCAATCCCAGATTGCCACAGCATCTGTGTTTGTGTTTTCTGGATATTATCAATGGTCATTATTGTTTTGAAAGTTTTTTTTTTAATCAGGGAACATTTAATTTTGTACTGGGAAACACTCAGTGGTTCCACATGGAGACACCAGCTCTACACATCCGTATTTTCTAAGCGAGAAACTAGAGGAACTGCAGCAAACAAACATTATATTTCTGTTTGTATACATGACATTTTATGCACTTGCCTAAAGAAAGGACTTTGCTTTTCTCCAAAACCATTTTACTATGATTTGCTTGGTCTATTGCATACAAATTCCACACCACTTTGTCCGGATATGACTGGATGAAAGGGGAAATATCCGCTTGTGTTTTGGCTAACTGAATCCCAGATATTGAGACAGCCTCTGTGTTTGTGTTTTCTGGATATTATCGAAGGATTTTTTTGTTTTGAATGTTTTTTAGAGCGAACATTTAATTTTGTACTGGGAAACTCTAATTGGTTCCACATGGAGACCCCAGCTCTACACATTCTTATTTTCTAGCGAGAAAGCTAGAGGAACTGTGGCAAATAAACATGATATTTCTGTTTATATGGATGGCATTTTATGCAATTGCCTAACGAAAAGACAAGGTTTTCTCCATGACCATTTTTACTGTGATTTTATCGGTCCATTGCATATGAATTCCACACCACTTTGTCCGAATAGGACTGGATGAAAGGGAAATATCCAGTTGTGTTTTGGCTAACTGAATCGCAGATAATTCCACACATTCTGTGTTTGTGTTTTCTGGATATTATCGAAGGACTTTGTTGTTTTGAAAGTTTTTTTTTTTTAAACAGGGAACATTTTATTTTGTACTGGGAAACACTCAGTGTTTCCACATGTAGAAACCAGCTCTACATATTCGTATTTTCTAGGAGAAAGCTAGTGGAACTGCGCAAACAAACATGATATTTCTGTTTATATAGATGGCATTTTATGCACTTTCCTAACGAAAAGACTTTGCTTTTCTCCAAAACCATTTTTACTGTCATTTTCTCGGTCCATTGCATATGGATTCCACACCAGTTTGTGCAGAAATGAAGGGATGAAAGGGGAAATATCTGCTTGTGTTTTGGCTAACTGAATCACTGATATTGCCATAGCCCCAGTGTTTGTGTTTTCTGGCTAATTGGTTCCACATGGAGCCACCAGTTTTACAAATTCGTATTTTCTAGGAAAAAGCTAGAGGAATTGCGACAAACAAACATGATATCTCTGTTTGTATACATGACATTTTATGCACTTGCCTAAAGAAAGGACTTTGCTTTTCTCCAAAACCATTTTACTGTGATTTTCTCGGTCCATTGCATACGAATTCCACACCACTTTTTCCAGATAGGACTGGATGAAAGCGGAAATATCCGGTTTTGTTTTGGCTAACTCAATTCCAGATATTGCCACAGCCCCAGAGTTTGTGTTTTCTGGATATTAACAATGGACTTTATTGTTTGAATGTTTTTTTTATCAGGGAACATTTAATTTTGTACTGGGAAACACTCAGTGGTTCCCCATGGAGAAACCAGCTCTACACATTCGTATTTTCTAGGGAGAAAGCTAGAGGAAATGGGGCAAACAAACATGATATTTCTGTTTGTATACATGACATTTTATGCACTTGCCTAACAAAAAGACTTTGCTTTTCTCCAAAATCATTTTTACTGTGATTTTCTCGTTCCATTGCATACGAATTCCACACCACTTTGTCCGGATATGACTGGATGAAACCGGAAATATCCGGTTTTGTTTTGGCTAACTGATTCCAAGATATTGCCATAGCCCCAGTGTTTGTGTTTTCTGGCTATTATCGTAGGACTTTATTGTTTAGAAATTTTCTTTTAATCAGGGTACATATAATTTTGTACTGGGAAATTCTTATTGGTTCCACATGGAGACACCAGCTCTACACATGCGTATTTTCTAGCGAGAAATCTAGAGGAACTGCGGCAAACAAACATGATATTTCTGTTTGTATACATGACATTTTATGCCCTTGCCTAACGAAAGGACTTTAATTTTCTCTAAAACCTTTTTTACTGTGATTTTCTTGGTCCACTGCATACGAATTCCACACGACTTTTTCCAGATATGACTGGATGAAACCTGAAATATCCGCTTGTGTTTTGGCTAACTGAATCCCAGATATTGAAACAGCTTCTGTGTTTGTGTTTTCTGGATATTATCGAAGGACTTTTGTGTTTTGAATGTTTTTTCTATCTGGGAACATTTAATTTTGTGCTGGGAAACTCTAATTGGTTCCACATGGAGACACCAGATCTACACATTCGTATTTTCTAGGAGAAAGATAGAGGAACTATGGCAAACAAACATAATATTTCTGTTTGTATACATGACATTTTATGCCCTTGCCAAACGAAAGGACTTTGCTTTTCTCCAAAACCATTTTTACTGTGATTTTGTCTGTCCATTGCATATGAATTCCACACCAGTTTGTCTAGATATGACTGGATGAAACCGGAAATATCCGGGTTTTTTTGCCTAACTGAATCCCAGATTGCCACAGCCCCTGTGTTTGTGTTTTCTGGATATTATCAATGGCCATTTATTTTTTGAAAGTATTTTTTTTTATCAGGGAACTTTTAATTTTGTGCAGGGAAACACTCACTGGTTCCACATGGAGAAACCAGCTCTACACATTCATATTTTCTAGCGAAAAAGCTAGAGGAACAGCGGCAAACAAACATGATATTTCTGTTTGTATACATGACATTTTATGCCCTTGCCAAACGAAAAGATTTTGCTTTTCTCCAAAACCATTTCTACTGTGATTTTCTTGTTCCCTTGCATACGAATTGCACACCACTTTGTCCTAATGACTGGATGAAACCGAAAATATCCGGTTTTGTATGGCTAACTCATCCCAGATATTGCCACAGCCCCTGCGTTTGTGTTTTCTCGATATTATCAATTGAAATTATTGATATGAATGTTTTTTTAATCAGGCAACAATTAGTTTTGTACAGGGAAACACTCAGTGGTTCCACATGGAGACACCCTCTCTACAGATTCGTAGTTTCTTGGAGAAAGCTAGAGGAACTGTGGCAAACAAACATGATATTTCTGGTTGTTTAAAAAATATTTATTCACTTGCCTAACGAAAAGATTTTGCTTTTCTCCAAAACCATTTTACTGAGATTTTCTCGGTCCATTGCATAGGAATTAAACACCACTTTTTCAGGATATGACTGGATGAAACCATAAATATGCGGTTTAGTTTTTACTATCTAAATCCCAGATATTGCCACAGCTCTTGTGTTTGTGTTTTCTGGATATTATCGAAGGATTTTATTGTTTTTAAAGTTTTTTTTTTAATCCTGAAACATTAATTTATACTGGGAAACTCTAATTGGTTCCACATGGAGACACCAGCTCTACACATTCGTATTTTCTAGGGAGAAAGCTAGAGGAGCTGCGGCAAACATGATATTTCTGTTTGTATACATGACATTTTATGCACTTGCCTAACGAAAGGACTTTGCTTTACTCCAAAACATTTTTTACTGCGATTTTCTCGGTCCATTGCATAGGAATTCCACACCACTTTTTCCGGGTATGACTGGATGAAACCGGAAATATCCGGTTTTGTTTTGGCGAACTCAATCCCAGATATTACCACAGCCCCTCAGTTTGTGTTTTCTGGATATTATCGAAGGACTTATTGATTTGAAAGTTTTTTTTTTTATCAGGGAACATTTAATTTCATACTGGGAAATTCTAATTTGTTCCACATGGAGACACCAGCTCTACACATTCGTATTTTCTAGGGAGAAGTCTAGAGGATCTGCGGCAAACAAACATGATATATCTGTTTTTATACATGACATTTTATTCACTAGCCTAACGAAAAGACATTGCTTTTCTCCAAAACCACCATCACTGTAATTTTCTCAGTACATTGCATCTGAGTTGCACACCACTTTTTCCTGATATGACTGGATGAAACCGGAAATATCCGGGTGTGTTTTGGCTAACTCAATCCCAGATATTGCCACAGCCCCTGTGGTTGTGTTTTCTGGATATTATCAATGGACTTTATTGTTTTGAATTTTTTTTAAATCAGAAAACAGTTAATTTTGTACTGGGAAAATCTAATTGGTTCCACATGGAGATATCATCTCTACACATTCGTATTTTCTAGGAGAACGCTAGAGGAACTGGGGCAAACAAACATATTTCTGTTTTTATACATGACATTGTATGCACTTTCCTAAAGAAAGGAATTTGCTTTTCTCCAAAACAATTTTTACTGTGATTTTCTCGGTCCATTGCATACGAATTCCACACCACTTTGTCCGGATATTACTGTATGAATGGGGAAATATCTGCTTGTGTTTTGGCTAAATGAATCCCAGATATTGCGACAAACTCTGTGTTTGATTTTCTGAATATTATCGAAGCACTTTATTGTTTTGAATGTTTTTTTTATCAGGGAACATTTAATTTTGTACTGGGAAACTCTAATTGTTTCCACATGGAGACACCAGCTCTACACATTCGTATTTTCTCGGAGAAAGCTAGAGTAACGGCGGGAAACAAACATGATATTTCTGTTTGTATACATGACATTTTATGCACTTGCCTAAGGAAAAGACTTTGCTTTTCTCCAAAACCACTATCACTGTAATACTCTTAGTCCATTGCACACGAATTCCAAACCACTTTGTCCGGATATGACTGGATGCATCTGGAAATATCCGTTTGTTTTTGGCTAACTCAATCCCAGATACTGCCATAGCCCCTGTGTTTGTGTTTTCTGGATATTATCGAAGGACTTTATTGTTTTGAAAGTTTTTCTTTATTTTTTTATCAGGGAACAGTTAATTTTGTACTGGGAAACTCTAATGAGTTCCACATGGAGACACCAGCTCTACACATTCATATTTTCTAGGAGAAAGCTAGAGGAACTGCGGCAAACAAACATGACATTTCTCCTTGTATAGATAGCATTTTATGGACTTGCCTAACGAAAAGACTCTGCTTTTCGCCAAAACCACTTTCACTGTTAATTTCTCAATCCATTCCCTATGAATTCCACACCACAATTTCCGGATATGACTGGATGAAACTGGAAATATCTGGTTTTGTTTTGGCTAACTCAATCCCAGATATTGCGACTGCCCCTGTGTTTGTGTTTTTTGGATATTATCAATGGACATAATTTTTTGAAGGTTTATTTTATCAGGAAACATTTAGTTTTGTACTGGGAAACCTGAGTGGTTCCACATGGAGAAACCAGCACTACACCCTCGTATTTTCTAGCGAGAAAGATAGAGGAACTGCGGCAAACAAACATGATATTTCTGTTTGTATACATGACATTTATGCACTTGCCTAATGAAACGTCTTTGCTTTTCTCCAAAACCATTTTTACTGTGATTTTCTCAGTCCCTTGCATACGAATTGCACACAAGTTTGTCTGAATATGAATGGATGAAACCGGAAATACCGAGTTTTTTTTTGGATGACTCAATCCCAGATATTGCCACAGCCCCTGTGTTTGTGTTTTCTGGATATTATAAATGGTCATTATTGTTTTGAAAGTTTTTTTTATCAGGGAACATTCAATTTTGTACTGGGAAACTCTAATTGGTTCCACATGGAGACACCAGCTCTACACATTCGTATTTTCTAGGAGAAAGCTAGAGGAACTGCGGCAAACAAACATGACATTTCTCCTTGTATAGATGGCATTTTATGTATTTACCTAATGAAAATACTTGGTTTTTCTCCAAAACCATTTTTACTGTGATTTTTTCGGTCCATTACATACGAATTGCACACCAATTTGTCCGGATATGACTGGATGAAACCAGAAATATGCGGTTGTGTTTTGACTAACTGAATCCCAGATATTGCTACAGCCCCTGTGTTTGTGTTTTTTGGATATTATCAATGGATATTATTTCTTGAAAGGTTTTTTTATCAGGGGACATTTAATTTTGTACTGGGAGACACTCACTGGTTCCACATGGAGAAACCAGCTCTACACGTTAATATTTTCTAGGAGAAATCTAGAGGAACTGAGGAAACAAACATGATATTTCTGTTTGTATCGATGGCATTTTATGCACTTGCCTAATGAAAAGCCTTTGCTTTTCTCCAAAACCATTTTCACTGCAATTTTCTCAGTCCACTGCATATGAATCCCACACCACTTTGTCCGGATATGACTGGATGAAACCGGAAATTTCCGGTTTTCCTTTAGCTGACTGAATCCCAGATATTGCGATAGCCTCTGTGTTTGTATTTTCTGGATATTATCGAAGGACTTTATTGTTTTGAATTTTTTTTATCAGCGAACATTTAATTTTGTACTGGGAAACATTAATTGTTTCCACATGGAGACACCAGCTCTACACTTTCATTTTCTAGGGAGAATCCTAGAGGAACTGTAGCAAAGAAACATGATATTTCTGTTTGGATGGATGACATTTTATGCACTTGCCTAACGAAAGGACTCTGATTTTCTCCAAAGCCATTTTTACTGTGATTTTCTCAGTCCATTGCATACGTATTCCTCACCACTTTGTCCGGATATGACTGGATGAAAGGGGAAATATCCGCTTGTGTTTTGGCTAACTCAATCCCATATATTGCGACAGCCTCTGTGTTTGTGTTTTCTGGATATTATCGAAGGACTTTATTATTTTGAAAGTTTTTTTTTAATCAGGGAACATTTAATTTTGTACTGGGAAACTCGAATTGGTTGCACATGGAGACACCAGCTCTCCACATTTGTATTTTCTAGGGAGAAAGCTAGAGAAACTACGGCAAACAAACATGATATTTCTGTTTGTATACATGACATTCTATGCACCTGCCTAATGAAAAGACTTTGCTTTTCTCCAAAACCACTTTCACTGCGATTTTGTCTGTCCATTGCATAGGAATACCACACCACTTTTCCAGATATGAGTGAATGAACCCGGAAATATCCGGTTGTGTTTTGGCTAACTAAATCCCAGATATTGCGACAGCCTCTGTGTTTGTGTTTTCTGCATATTAGCAATGGACTTTATTGTTTTGAATGTTTTATATCAGGGAACATTTAATTTTGTACTGGGAAACTCTAATTGGTTCCACATGGAGACACCAGCTCTACACATTCCTATTTTCTAGCGAGAAAGCTAGAGAAACTGCGGCAAACAAACATATAAATTTGTTTTTATACATGAAAATTTATGCACTTGCCTAACGAAAAGACGTTGCTTTTCTCCAAAACCACTATCACTGTAATATTCTTAGTCCATTGCACACGAATTCCAAAACACTTTGTCCGGATATGACTGGATGGAACCGGAAATATCCGGTTGTTTTTGGCTAACTCAATCCCAGATACTGCCACAGCCCCTGTGTTTGTGTTTTCTGGATATTATCGAAGGACTTTATTGTTTTAAAAGTTTTTTTTTATTTTTTTATCATGGAAGAGTTAATTTTGTACTGGGAAACTCTAATGAGTTCCACATGTAGACACCAGCTCTACACATTCATATTTTCTAGGAGAAAGCTAGAGGAACTGCGACAAACAAACATATAAATTTGTTTTTATACATGAAATTTTATGCACTTGCCTAACGAAAAGATGTTGCTTTTCTCCACAACCATTTTTACTGTAATTTTTCGGTCCATTGCATACGTATTCCACACCACTTTGTCCGCATATGACTGGATGAAACCGGAAATATCGGGTTTTTCTTGGCAAACTGAATCCCAGATTTTGCCACAACCCCTGTGTTTGTGTTTTCTGGATAATATCCATGGACATTATTGTTTTGAAAGTTTTTTTTTTTTTATCAGGGAACATTTAGTTTTGGACTGGGACATATACACTGGTTCCACATAGAGACACCAGCTCTACACATTCGTATTTTCTAGCAAGAAAGCTAGAAGAACCGTGGCAAACAAACATGATATTTCTGTTTGTATAGATGGCATTTTATGCACTTGCCTAATGAAAAGAGTTTGCTTTTCTCCAAAACCATTTTTACTGTGATTTTGTTTGTCCATTGCATATGAATTGCACACCACTTTGTCCAGATATGACTGGATGAAAGCAGGAATCTCCCGTGTGTTTTTTTTTTTTTTTGGCTAACTGAATCCCATATATTGCCACAGCCTCTGTATTTGTGTTTTCTGGATATTATAAATGGTCATTATTGTTTTGAAAGTTTTTTTCTTTTTATCAGGGAACATTTCATTTTGTACTGGGAAACTCTAATTGGTTCCACATGGAGACACCCACTCTACAGATTCGTGTTTTCTTGGAGAAAGCTAGAGGAACTGTGGCAAACAAACATGATATTTCTGTTTGTTTAAAAAATATTTATTCACTTGCCTAACGAAAAGATTTTGCTTTTCTCCAAAACCATTTTACTGTGATTTTCTCGGTCCATATATACGCATTCCACACCACTTTGTCCGGATATGACTGCATGAAACCGGAAATATCCAGTTTTGTTTTGGCTAACTGAATCCCAGATTTTGCCACAACCCCTGTGTTTGTGTTTTCTGGATAATATCAATGGACTTTATTGTTTTGAAAGTTTTTTTATCAGCGAACATTTAATTTTGTACTGAGAAACACTCAGTGGTTCCACTTGGAGACACCAGCTCTACACATTCGTATTTTCTATGGAGAAAGATAGAGGAACTGCGGTAAAAACACACCTGATATTTCTGTTTGTATACATGACATTTTATGAACTTGCCTAAGGAAAAGCCTTTGCTTTTCTACACAATCATTTTTACTGTGGTTTTCTTGGTCCATTGCATACGAATTCCAAACGATTTTGTCCGGATATGACTGGATGAAACCGGAAATATCCGGTTTTGTTTTGGCTAACACAATCCCAGATATTGCCACAGCCGCTGTTTTTGTGTTTTCTGGATATTATGGAAGGACTTTATTTATTTGAATTTTTTTTTAATCGGGGAACATTTACTTTTGTACTGGGAAACTCTAATTGGTTTCACATGGAGACACCAGCTCTACACATTCGTATTTTCTACGGAGAAAGCTAGAGCATCTGCGGCAATCAAACATGATATTTCTGTTTGTATACATGACATTTTATGCACTTGCCTAATGAAAGGACTTTGCTTTTCTCCAAAACCATTTTTACTCTGATTTTCTCGGTCCATTGCATACGAATTCCACACCAATTTGTCCGGATATGACTGGATGATAGGGGAAATATCTGCTTCTGTTTAGGCTAACTGAATCCCATTTATTGCGACAGCCTTTGTGTTTGTGTTTTCTGGATATTATCGAAGGACTTTATTGTTTTGAAAGTGTTTTTTTTTATCAGGGAACATTTAAATTTATACTAGGAATCTCCAATTGGTTCCACATGGAGACACCAGCTCTACACATTCGTATTTTCTAAGCGAGAAACTAGAGGAACTGCAGCAAACAAACATGATATTTCTGTTTGTATACATGACATTTTATGCACTTGCCTATCGAAAGGACTTTGCTTTTCTCCAAAACCATTTTCACTGCCATTTTCTCAGTCTATTGCATAGATATTCCACACCACTTTGTCCGGATATGACTGGATGAAACCGGAACTATCCGGTTTTGTTTTCTCTAACTCAATCCCAGATATTGCCACAGCCCCTGTGTTTGTGTTTTCTGGATATTATCGAACGACTTTATTGTTTTGAAAGTTTTTTTTTTTCATCAGGGAACATTTACTTTTATACTGGAAACAATCACTGGTTCCACATGCAGAAACCAGCTCTACACATTCGTATTTTCTTGCGAGGAAGCTGGAGGAACTGCGGCAAACAATCATGATATTCCTGTTTGTATACATGGAATTTAATGCACTTGGCTAACGAAAAGACTTTGCTTTTCTCCAAAACCATTTTCACTGCAATTTTCTAAGTCCATTGCATATGAATTCTACACCAGTTTTTCCGGATATGACTGCATTAAACCGGAAGTATCCGCTTGTGTTTTGGCTAACTGAATCCCAAATATTGCGAGAGCCCCTGTGTTTGTGTTTTCTGGATATTATCAGTGGACTTTATTGTCTTGAAAGTTTTTTTTTTTTTAATCAGGGAACATTTAATTTTTTACTGGGAAACTCTAATTGGTTCCACATGGAGACAGCAGCTCTACACATTCGTATTTTCTTGCGAGAAAGCTAGAGGAATTGAAGAAAACAAACATGATATTTCTGTGTGTTTACATGATATTTTATGTACTTGCCTAACGAAAAGGCTTTGCTTTTTTCCAAAACCATTTTCACTGCAATTTTCTCAATCCATAGCATACGAATTCCACACCACTTTGTCCGGATATGACTGGATGAAAGGGGAAATATCCGCTTGTGTTTTGGCTAACTCAATCCAAGACATTGCGACAGCCTCTGTGTTTGAGTTTTCTGGATATTATCAATGGACTTTATTGTTTTGAAATTTTTTTTTTATCAGGGAACATTTAATTTTGTACTGGGAAACACTCAGTGGTTCCACATGGAGACTCCAGCTCTACACATTCGTATTTCCTACTGAGAAAGCTAGAGAAACTGTGGCAAACAAACATGATATTTCTGTTTATATAGATGACATTTTATGCACTTGCCTAACGCAAAGACTTTGCTTTTCTCCAAAACCGTTTTTACTGTGATTTTCTCAGTCCATTGCATACGAATTCCACACCACTTGTTCCTTATATGACTGCATGAAACCGGAAATATCCGGCTTTGTTTTTGCTAACTCAATCCCAGATATTGCCACAGCCCCCGTGTGTGTTTTCTGGATATTATCGAAGGACTTTATTGTTTTGAAAGTTTTTATTTTATCAGGGAACATTTTATTTTTTACTGGGATACTCTAATTGGTTCCACATGGAGACACCAGCTCTACACAATAGTATTTTCTAGCGAGTAATGTAGAGGAACTACAGAAAACAAACATGATATTTCTGTTTCTATAGATGGCATTTTATGCACTTGCCTAACGAAAAGACTTTGCTTTTCTCCAAAACCATTTTTACTGTGATTTTGTCTGTCCATTGCATACGAATTCCACACCACTTTGTACGGATATGACTGGATGAAACCGAAAATATCCGCTTGTGTTTTGGCTAACTCAATCCCAGATATTGCCACAGACCCAGTGTTTGTGTTTTCTGGATATTATCGAAGGACTTTATTGTTTTGAATGTTTTTTTTTATTAGGGAACATTTAGTTTTGTACTGGGAAACTCTAACTGGTTCCACATGGAGAAACCAGCTCTACACTTTCTATTTTCTAGGAGAAAGCTAGAGGAACTGGGGCAAACAAACATGATATTTCTGTTTATGTAGATGGCATTTTATGCACTTGCCTAATGAAAAGACTTTGCTTTTCTCCAAAACCATTTTTACTGTGATTTTCTCGGTCCATTGCATACGAATTCCACACCACTTTTTCCGGATATGACTGGATGAAACAAAAAATATACGCTTTTGTTTTGGCTAACTCAATCCCAGATATGGCCACAGCCCCTGTGTTTGTGTTTTCTGGATATTATCGAAGGACTTTATTGTTTTGAAAGTTTTTTTTTTTTTAAATCAGGGAACATTTAGTTTTGTACTGGGAAACACTCGGTGGTTCCACATGGAGTAACCAGCTCTAAAAATTCGTATTTTCTAGCGAGAAAGCTAGAGGAACTGCGGCAAACAATCATGATATTTCTGTTTGTATACTTGACATTTTATGCACTTGCCTAACGAAAAGACTTTGTTTTCCTCCAAAACCATTTTTATGTGATTTTCTCAGTCCATTGCATAGGAATTCCACACCACTTTGTCCACGTATGACTGGATGAAACGGGAAATATCTGATTTTGCTTTAGTTAACTCAATCCCAGATATTGCCACAACCCCTGTGTTTGTGTTTTCTGGATATTATCGAAGGACTTTATTGTTTTGAACGTTTTTTTTATCAGGGAACATTTAATTTTGTACTGGGAAACGCTAATTGGTTCCACATGGAAACACCAGCTCTACACATTCGTATTTTCTAGGAGAAAGCTAGAGGAAATGCGGCAAACAAACTTGATATTTCTGTTTGTATACATGACATTTTATCCACATGTCTAAAGAAAGGACTTTGCTTTTCTCCAAAACCATTTTTACTGTGATTTTCTCGGTCCATCGCATACGAATTCGATACCACTTTGTCCGGATATGACTGGATGAAAGCGGAAATATTCGCTTGTGTTTTGGCTAACTGAATCCCTGATATTGAGACAGCCACTGTGTTTGTGTTTTCTGGATATTATCGAAGGACTTTATTGTTTTGAATGTTTTTTTATCAGGGAACATTTAATTTTGTACTGGGAAACACTCAGTGGTTCCACATGGAGAAACCAGCTCTACACATTCATATTTTCTAGTGAGAAAGCTAGAGGAACTGCGGCAAACAAACATGATATTTCTGTTTATGTAGATGGCATTTTATGCACTTGCCTAATGAAAAGACTTTGCTTTTCTCCAAAACCATTTTTACTGTGATTTTCTCAGTCCATTGCATACGAATTCCACACCACTTTTTTCGGATATGACTGAATGAAACCAAAAATATACGCTTTTTTTTTGGGCTAACTCAATCCGAGATATTGCCACAGCCCCTGTGTTTGTGTTTTCTGGATATTATCGAAGGATTTCATTGTTTTGAAAGTTTTCTTTTTTTAATCAGGGAACACTTAATTTTGTACTGGGAAGCACTCGGTGGTTCCACATGGAGTAACCAGCTCTAAAAATTCGTATTTTCTAGCGAGAAAGCTAGAGGAACTGCGGTAAACAATCATGATATTTCTGTTAGTATACATGACATTTTATGCACTTGCCTAAGGAAAAGACTTTGTTTTCCTCCAAAACCATTTTTATGTGATTTTCTCAGTCCATTGCATACGAATTCCACACCACTTTGTCCGCGTATGACTGGATGAAACGGGAAATATCCGGTTTTGCTTTGGTTAACTCAATCCCAGATATTGCCACAGCCCCTGTGTTTGTGTTTTCTGGATATTATCGAAGGACTTTATTGTTTTGAATGTTTTTTTTATCATGGAACATTTAATTTTGTACTGGGAAACTCTAATTGGTTCCACATGGAAACACCAGCTCTACACATTCGTATTTTAAGGAGAAAGCTAGAGGAACTGCGGCAAACAAACATGATATTTCTGTTTGTATACATGACATTTTACCCACATGTCTAACGAAAGGACTTTGCTTTTCTCCAAAACCATTTTTACTGTGATTTTCTCGGTCCATCGCATACGAATTCGATACCACTTTGTCCAGATATGACTGGATGAAAGCGGAAATATTCGCTTGTGTTTTGGCTAACTGAATCCCAGATATTGCCACAGCCCCTGTGTTTGTGTTTTCTGGACATTATCGAAGGACTTTATTGTTTTGAATGTTTTTTATCAGGGAACATTTAATTTTGTACTGGGAAACTGTTATTGGTTGCACATGGAGACACCAGCTCTACACATTCGTATTTTCCAGCGAGAAAGCTAGAGGAATTGCGGCAAACAAACATATTTCTGTTTGTATAGATGATATTTTATGCACCTGCCTAACGAAAAGACTTTGCTTTTGTCCAAAACCATTTTTACTGTGATTTTCTCGGTCCATTGCATACGAATTCCACACCACTTTTTCCGGATATGACTGGATGAAACCGGAAATATCCGGTTTTGTTTTGGCTAACTCAATCCTAGATATTGCCACAGACCCAGTGTTTGTGTTTTCTGGATATTATCGAAGGACTTTATTGTTTTGAATGTTTTTTTTTTATCATGGAACATTTAGTTTTGTACTGGGAAACTCATTGGTTCCACATGGATACAACAGCTCTACACATTCGTATTTTCTAGCGAGAATCCTAGAGGAACTGCGGCAAACAAACATGATATTTCTGTTTATGTAGATGGCATTTTATGCTCTTGCCTAATGAAAAGACTTTGCTTTTCTCCAAAACCATTTTTACTGTGATTTTCTCGGTCCATTGCATACAAATTCCACACCACTTTTTCCGGATATGACTGGATGAAACAAAAAATATACGCTTTTGTTTTGGCTAACTCAATCCCAGATATGGCCACAGCCCCTGTGTTTGTGTTTTCTGGATATTATCGAAGGACTTTATTGTTTTGAAAGTTTTTTTTTTTTTTTTTAAATCAGGGAACATTTAGTTTTGTACTGGGAAACACTCGGTGGTTCCACATGGAGTAACCAGCTCTAAAAATTCGTATTTTCTAGCGAGAAAGCTAGAGGAACTGCGGCAAACAATCATGATATTTCTGTTTGTATACTTGACATTTTATGCACTTGCCTAACGAAAAGACTTTGTTTTCCTCCAAAACCATTTTTATGTGATTTTCTCAGTCCATTGCATAGGAATTCCACACCACTTTGTCCACGTATGACTGGATGAAACGGGAAATATCTGATTTTGCTTTAGTTAACTCAATCCCAGATATTGCCACAACCCCTGTGTTTGTGTTTTCTGGATATTATCGAAGGACTTTATTGTTTTGAACGTTTTTTTTATCAGGGAACATTTAATTTTGTACTGGGAAACGCTAATTGGTTCCACATGGAAACACCAGCTCTACACATTCGTATTTTCTAGGAGAAAGCTAGAGGAAATGCGGCAAACAAACTTGATATTTCTGTTTGTATACATGACATTTTATCCACATGTCTAAAGAAAGGACTTTGCTTTTCTCCAAAACCATTTTTACTGTGATTTTCTCGGTCCATCGCATACGAATTCGATACCACTTTGTCCGGATATGACTGGATGAAAGCGGAAATATTCGCTTGTGTTTTGGCTAACTGAATCCCTGATATTGAGACAGCCACTGTGTTTGTGTTTTCTGGATATTATCGAAGGACTTTATTGTTTTGAATGTTTTTTAATCAGGGAACATTTAATTTTGTACTGGGAAACACTCAGTGGTTCCACATGGAGAAACCAGCTCTACACATTCATATTTTCTAGTGAGAAAGCTAGAGGAACTGCGGCAAACAAACATGATATTTCTGTTTATGTAGATGGCATTTTATGCACTTGCCTAATGAAAAGACTTTGCTTTTCTCCAAAACCATTTTTACTGTGATTTTCTCAGTCCATTGCATACGAATTCCAGACCACTTTTTTCGGATATGACTGAATGAAACCAAAAATATACGCTTTTTTTTTGGGCTAACTCAATCCGAGATATTGCCACAGCCCCTGTGTTTGTGTTTTCTGGATATTATCGAAGGATTTCATTGTTTTGAAAGTGTTCTTTTTTTAATCAGGGAACACTTAATTTTGTACTGGGAAGCACTCGGTGGTTCCACATGGAGTAACCAGCTCTAAAAATTCGTATTTTCTAGCGAGAAAGCTAGAGGAACTGCGGTAAACAATCATGATATTTCTGTAGTATACATGACATTTTATGCACTTGCCTAAGGAAAAGACTTTGTTTTCCTCCAAAACCATTTTTATGTGATTTTCTCAGTCCATTGCATACGAATTCCACACCACTTTGTCCGCGTATGACTGGATGAAACGGGAAATATCCGGTTTTGCTTTGGTTAACTCAATCCCAGATATTGCCACAGCCCCTGTGTTTGTGTTTTCTGGATATTATCGAAGGACTTTATTGTTTTGAATGTTTTTTTTATCATGGAACATTTAATTTTGTACTGGGAAACTCTAATTGGTTCCACATGGAAACACCAGCTCTACACATTCGTATTTTAAGGAGAAAGCTAGAGGAACTGCGGCAAACAAACATGATATTTCTGTTTGTATACATGACATTTTACCCACATGTCTAACGAAAGGACTTTGCTTTTCTCCAAAACCATTTTTACTGTGATTTTCTCGGTCCATCGCATACGAATTCGATACCACTTTGTCCAGATATGACTGGATGAAAGCGGAAATATTCGCTTGTGTTTTGGCTAACTGAATCCCAGATATTGCCACAGCCCCTGTGTTTGTGTTTTCTGGACATTATCGAAGGACTTTATTGTTTTGAATGTTTTTTATCAGGGAACATTTAATTTTGTACTGGGAAACTGTTATTGGTTGCACATGGAGACACCAGCTCTACACATTCGTATTTTCCAGCGAGAAAGCTAGAGGAATTGCGTCAAACAAACATATTTCTGTTTGTATAGATGATATTTTATGCACCTGCCTAACGAAAAGACTTTGCTTTTGTCCAAAACCATTTTTACTGTGATTTTCTCGGTCCATTGCATACGAATTCCACACCACTTTTTCCGGATATGACTGGATGAAACCGGAAATATCCGGTTTTGTTTTGGCTAACTCAATCCTAGATATTGCCACAGACCCAGTGTTTGTGTTTTCTGGATATTATCGAAGGACTTTATTGTTTTGAATGTTTTTTTTTTATCATGGAACATTTAGTTTTGTACTGGGAAACTCATTGGTTCCACATGGATACAACAGCTCTACACATTCGTATTTTCTAGCGAGAATCCTAGAGGAACTGCGGCAAACAAACATGATATTTCTGTTTATGTAGATGGCATTTTATGCTCTTGCCTAATGAAAAGACTTTGCTTTTCTCCAAAACCATTTTTACTGTGATTTTCTCGGTCCATTGCATACAAATTCCACACCACTTTTTCCGGATATGACTGGATGAAACAAAAAATATACGCTTTTGTTGTGGCTAACTCAATCCCAGATATGGCCACAGCCCCTGTGTTTGTGTTTTCTGGATATTATCGAAGGACTTTATTGTTTTGAAAGTTTTTTTTTTTAAATCAGGGAACATTTAATTTTGTACTGGGAAACACTCGGTGTTTCCACATGGTGTAACCAGCTCTAAAGGTTCGTATTTTCTAGCGAGAAAGCTAGAGGAACTGCGGCAAACAATCATGATATTTCTGTTTGTATACTTGACATTTTATGCACTTGCCTAACGAAAAGACTTTGTTTTCCTCCAAAACCATTTTTATGTGATTTTCTCAGTCCATTGCATACGAATTCCACACCACTTTGTCCGCGTATGACTGGATGAAATGGGAAATATCTGGTTTTGCTTTAGTTAACTCAATGCCAGATATTGCCACAACCCCTGTGTTTGTGTTTTCTGGATATTATCGAAGGACTTTATTGTTTTGAACGTTTTTTTTATCAGGGAACATTTAATTTTGTACTGGGAAACGCTAATTGGTTCCACATGGAAACACCAGCTCTACACATTCGTATTTTCTAGGAGAAAGCTAGAGGAAATGCGGCAAACAAACTTGATATTTCTGTTTGTATACATGACATTTTATCCACATGTCTAAAGAAAGGACTTTGCTTTTCTCCAAAACCATTTTTACTGTGATTTTCTCGGTCCATCGCATACGAATTCGATACCACTTTGTCCGGATATGACTGGATGAAAGCGGAAATATTCGCTTGTGTTTTGGCTAACTGAATCCCTGATATTGAGACAGCCACTGTGTTTGTGTTTTCTGGATATTATCGAAGGACTTTATTGTTTTGAATGTTTTTTAATCAGGGAACATTTAATTTTGTACTGGGAAACACTCAGTGGTTCCACATGGAGAAACCAGCTCTACACATTCATATTTTCTAGTGAGAAAGCTAGAGGAACTGCGGCAAACAAACATGATATTTCTGTTTATGTAGATGGCATTTTATGCTCTTGCCTAATGAAAAGACTTTGCTTTTCTCCAAAACCATTTTTACTGTGATTTTCTCGGTCCATTGCATACGAATTCCACACCACTTTTTCCGGATATGACTGGATGAAACAAAAAATATACGCTTTTGTTTTGGCTAACTCAATCCCAGATATGGCCACAGCCCCTGTGTTTGTGTTTTCTGGATATTATCGAAGGACTTTATTGTTTTGAAAGTTTTTTTTTTTTTAAATCAGGGAACATTTAATTTTGTACTGGGAAACACTCGGTGTTTCCTCATGGTGTAACCAGCTCTAAAGGTTCGTATTTTCTAGCGAGAAAGCTAGAGGAACTGCGGTAAACAATCATGATATTTCTGTTTGTATACTTGACATTTTATGCACTTGCCTAACGAAAAGACTTTGTTTTCCTCCAAAACCATTTTTATGTGATTTTCTCAGTCCATTACATACGAATTCCACACCACTTTGTCCGCGTATGACTGGATGAAACGGGAAATATCCGGTTTTGCTTTGGTTAACTCAATCCCAGATATTGCCACAGCCCCTGTGTTTGTGTTTTCTGGATATTATCGAAGGACTTTATTGTTTTGAATGTTTTTTTTATCATGGAACATTTAATTTTGTACTGGGAAACTCTAATTGGTTCCACATGGAAACACCAGCTCTACACATTCGTATTTTAAGGAGAAAGCTAGAGGAACTGCGGCAAACAAACATGATATTTCTGTTTGTATACATGACATTTTACCCACATGTCTAACGAAAGGACTTTGCTTTTCTCCAAAACCATTTTTACTGTGATTTTCTCGGTCCATCGCATACGAATTCGATACCACTTTGTCCAGATATGACTGGATGAAAGCGGAAATATTCGCTTGTGTTTTGGCTAACTGAATCCCAGATATTGCCACAGCCCCTGTGTTTGTGTTTTCTGGACATTATCGAAGGACTTTATTGTTTTGAATGTTTTTTATCAGGGAACATTTAATTTTGTACTGGGAAACTGTTATTGGTTGCACATGGAGACACCAGCTCTACACATTCGTATTTTCCAGCGAGAAAGCTAGAGGAATTGCGGCAAACAAACATATTTCTGTTTGTATAGATGATATTTTATGCACCTGCCTAACGAAAAGACTTTGCTTTTGTCCAAAACCATTTTTACTGTGATTTTCTCGGTCCATTGCATACGAATTCCACACCACTTTTTCCGGATATGACTGGATGAAACCGGAAATATCCGGTTTTGTTTTGGCTAACTCAATCCTAGATATTGCCACAGACCCAGTGTTTGTGTTTTCTGGATATTATCGAAGGACTTTATTGTTTTGAATGTTTTTTTTTTTTTTGTCATGGAACATTTAGTTTTGTACTGGGAAACTCATTGGTTCCACATGGATACAACAGCTCTACACATTCGTATTTTCTAGCGAGAATCCTAGAGGAACTGCGGCAAACAAACATGATATTTCTGTTTATGGAGATGGCATTTTATGCTCTTGCCTAATGAAAAGACTTTGCTTTTCTCCAAAACCATTTTTACTGTGATTTTCTCGGTCCATTGCATACGAATTCCACACCACTTTTTCCGGATATGACTGGATGAAACAAAAAATATACGCTTTTGTTTTGGCTAACTCAATCCCAGATATTGCCATAGCCCCTGTGTTTGTGTTTTCTGGATATTATCAATGGCCATTTATTTTTTGAAAGTATTTTTTTTTATCAGGGAACTTTTAATTTTGTGCAGGGAAACACTCACTGGTTCCACATGGAGAAACCAGCTCTACACATTCATATTTTCTAGCGAAAAAGCTAGAGGAACAGCGGCAAACAAACATGATATTTCTGTTTGTATACATGACATTTTATGCCCTTGCCAAACGAAAAGATTTTGCTTTTCTCCAAAACCATTTCTACTGTGATTTTCTTGTTCCCTTGCATACGAATTGCACACCACTTTGTCCTAATGACTGGATGAAACCGAAAATATCCGGTTTTGTATGGCTAACTCATCCCAGATATTACCACAGCCCCTGCGTTTGTGTTTTCTCGATATTATCAATTGACATTATTGATATGAATGTTTTTTTAATCAGGCAACAATTAGTTTTGTACAGGGAAACACTCAGTGGTTCCACATGGAGACACCCTCTCTACAGATTCGTAGTTTCTTGGAGAAAGCTAGAGGAACTGTGGCAAACAAACATGATATTTCTGGTTGTTTAAAAAATATTTATTCACTTGCCTAACGAAAAGATTTTGCTTTTCTCCAAAACCATTTTACTGAGATTTTCTCGGTCCATTGCATAGGAATTAAACACCACTTTTTCAGGATATGACTGGATGAAACCATAAATATGCGGTTTAGTTTTTACTATCTAAATCCCAGATATTGCCACAGCTCTTGTGTTTGTGTTTTCTGGATATTATCGAAGGATTTTATTGTTTTTAAAGTTTTTTTTTTTAATCCTGAAACATTAATTTATACTGGGAAACTCTAATTGGTTCCACATGGAGACACCAGCTCTACACATTCGTATTTTCTAGGGAGAAAGCTAGAGGAACTGCGGCAAACATGATATTTCTGTTTGTATACATGACATTTTATGCACTTGCCTAACGAAAGGACTTTGCTTTACTCCAAAACAATTTTTACTGCGATTTTCTCGGTCCATTGCATAGGAATTCCACACCACTTTTTCCGGGTATGACTGGATGAAACCGGAAATATCCGGTTTTGTTTTGGCGAACTCAATCCCAGATATTACCACAGCCCCTCAGTTTGTGTTTTCTGGATATTATCGAAGGACTTATTGATTTGAAAGTTTTTTTTTTTATCAGGGAACATTTAATTTCATACTGGGAAATTCTAATTTGTTCCACATGGAGACACCAGCTCTACACATTCGTATTTTCTAGGGAGAAGTCTAGAGGATCTGCGGCAAACAAACATGATATATCTGTTTTTATACATGACATTTTATTCACTAGCCTAACGAAAAGACATTGCTTTTCTCCAAAACCACCATCACTGTAATTTTCTCAGTACATTGCATCTGAGTTGCACACCACTTTTTCCAGATATGACTGGATGAAACCGGAAATATCCGGGTGTGTTTTGGCTAACTCAATCCCAGATATTGCCACAGCCCCTGTGGTTGTGTTTTCTGGATATTATCAATGGACTTTATTGTTTTGAATTTTTTTTAAATCAGAAAACAGTTAATTTTGTACTGGGAAAATCTAATTGGTTCCACATGGAGATATCATCTCTACACATTCGTATTTTCTAGGAGAACGCTAGAGGAACTGGGGCAAACAAACATATTTCTGTTTTTATACATGACATTGTATGCACTTTCCTAAAGAAAGGAATTTGCTTTTCTCCAAAACAATTTTTACTGTGATTTTCTCGGTCCATTGCATACGAATTCCACACCACTTTGTCCGGATATTACTGTATGAATGGGGAAATATCTGCTTGTGTTTTGGCTAAATGAATCCCAGATATTGCGACAAACTCTGTGTTTGATTTTCTGAATATTATCGAAGCACTTTATTGTTTTGAATGTTTTTTTTATCAGGGAACATTTAATTTTGTACTGGGAAACTCTAATTGGTTCCACATGGAGACACCAGCTCTACACATTCGTATTTTCTCGGAGAAAGCTAGAGTAACGGCGGGAAACAAACATGATATTTCTGTTTGTATACATGACATTTTATGCACTTGCCTAAGGAAAAGACTTTGCTTTTCTCCAAAACCACTATCACTGTAATACTCTTAGTCCATTGCACACGAATTCCAAACCACTTTGTCCGGATATGACTGGATGCATCTGGAAATATCCGTTTGTTTTTGGCTAACTCAATCCCAGATACTGCCATAGCCCCTGTGTTTGTGTTTTCTGGATATTATCGAAGGACTTTATTGTTTTGAAAGTTTTTCTTTATTTTTTTATCAGGGAACAGTTAATTTTGTACTGGGAAACTCTAATGAGTTCCACATGGAGACACCAGCTCTACACATTCGTATTTTCTAGGAGAAAGCTAGAGGAACTGCGGCAAACAAACATGACATTTCTCCTTGTATAGATAGCATTTTATGGACTTGCCTAACGAAAAGACTCTGCTTTTCGCCAAAACCACTTTCACTGTTAATTTCTCAATCCATTCCCTATGAATTCCACACCACAATTTCCGGATATGACTGGATGAAACTGGAAATATCTGGTTTTGTTTTGGCTAACTCAATCCCAGATATTGTGACTGCCCCTGTGTTTGTGTTTTTTGGATATTATCAATGGACATAATTTTTTGAAGGTTTATTTTATCAGGAAACATTTAGTTTTGTACTGGGAAACCTGAGTGGTTCCACATGGAGAAACCAGCACTACACCCTCGTATTTTCTAGCGAGAAAGATAGAGGAACTGCGGCAAACAAACATGATATTTCTGTTTGTATACATGACATTTATGCACTTGCCTAATGAAACGTCTTTGCTTTTCTCCAAAACCATTTTTACTGTAATTTTCTCAGTCCCTTGCATACGAATTGCACACAAGTTTGTCTGAATATGAATGGATGAAACCGGAAATACCGAGTTTTTTTTTGGATGACTCAATCCCAGATATTGCCACAGCCCCTGTGTTTGTGTTTTCTGGATATTATAAATGGTCATTATTGTTTTGAAAGTTTTTTTTTATCAGGGAACATTCAATTTTGTACTGGGAAACTCTAATTGGTTCCACATGGAGACACCAGCTCTACACATTCGTATTTTCTAGGAGAAAGCTAGAGGAACTGCGGCAAACAAACATGACATTTCTCCTTGTATAGATGGCATTTTATGTATTTACCTAATGAAAATACTTGGTTTTTCTCCAAAACCATTTTTACTGTGATTTTTTCGGTCCATTACATACGAATTGCACACCAATTTGTCCGGATATGACTGGATGAAACCAGAAATATGCGGTTGTGTTTTGACTAACTGAATCCCAGATATTGCTACAGCCCCTGTGTTTGTGTTTTTTGGATATTATCAATGGATATTATTTCTTGAAAGGTTTTTTTTATCAGGGGACATTTAATTTTGTACTGGGAGACACTCACTGGTTCCACATGGAGAAACCAGCTCTACACGTTAATATTTTCTAGGAGAAATCTAGAGGAACTGAGGAAACAAACATGATATTTCTGTTTGTATCGATGGCATTTTATGCACTTGCCTAATGAAAAGCCTTTGCTTTTCTCCAAAACCATTTTCACTGCAATTTTCTCAGTCCACTGCATATGAATCCCACACCACTTTGTCCGGATATGACTGGATGAAACCGGAAATTTCCGGTTTTCCTTTAGCTGACTGAATCCCAGATATTGCGATAGCCTCTGTGTTTGTATTTTCTGGATATTATCGAAGGACTTTATTGTTTTGAATTTTTTTTATCAGCGAACATTTAATTTTGTACTGGGAAACATTAATTGTTTCCACATGGAGACACCAGCTCTACACTTTCATTTTCTAGGGAGAATCCTAGAGGAACTGTAGCAAAGAAACATGATATTTCTGTTTGGATGGATGACATTTTATGCACTTGCCTAACGAAAGGACTCTGATTTTCTCCAAAGCCATTTTTACTGTGATTTTCTCAGTCCATTGCATACGTATTCCTCACCACTTTGTCCGGATATGACTGGATGAAAGGGGAAATATCCGCTTGTGTTTTGGCTAACTCAATCCCATATATTGCGACAGCCTCTGTGTTTGTGTTTTCTGGATATTATCGAAGGACTTTATTATTTTGAAAGTTTTTTTTTAATCAGGGAACATTTAATTTTGTACTGGGAAACTCGAATTGGTTGCACATGGAGACACCAGCTCTCCACATTTGTATTTTCTAGGGAGAAAGCTAGAGAAACTACGGCAAACAAACATGATATTTCTGTTTGTATACATGACATTCTATGCACCTGCCTAATGAAAAGACTTTGCTTTTCTCCAAAACCACTTTCACTGCGATTTTGTCTGTCCATTGCATAGGAATACCACACCACTTTTCCAGATATGAGTGAATGAACCCGGAAATATCCGGTTGTGTTTTGGCTAACTAAATCCCAGATATTGCGACAGCCTCTGTGTTTGTGTTTTCTGCATATTAGCAATGGACTTTATTGTTTTGAATGTTTTATATCAGGGAACATTTAATTTTGTACTGGGAAACTCTAATTGGTTCCACATGGAGACACCAGCTCTACACATTCGTATTTTCTAGCGAGAAAGCTAGAGAAACTGCGGCAAACAAACATATAAATTTGTTTTTATACATGAAAATTTATGCACTTGCCTAACGAAAAGACGTTGCTTTTCTCCAAAACCACTATCACTGTAATATTCTTAGTCCATTGCACACGAATTCCAAAACACTTTGTCCGGATATGACTGGATGGAACCGGAAATATCCGGTTGTTTTTGGCTAACTCAATCCCAGATACTGCCACAGCCCCTGTGTTTGTGTTTTCTGGATATTATCGAAGGACTTTATTGTTTTAAAAGTTTTTTTTTATTTTTTTATCATGGAAGAGTTAATTTTGTACTGGGAAACTCTAATGAGTTCCACATGTAGACACCAGCTCTACACATTCATATTTTCTAGGAGAAAGCTAGAGGAACTGCGACAAACAAACATATAAATTTGTTTTTATACATGAAATTTTATGCACTTGCCTAACGAAAAGATGTTGCTTTTCTCCACAACCATTTTTACTGTAATTTTTCGGTCCATTGCATACGTATTCCACACCACTTTGTCCGCATATGACTGGATGAAACCGGAAATATCGGGTTTTTCTTGGCAAACTGAATCCCAGATTTTGCTACAACCCCTGTGTTTGTGTTTTCTGGATAATATCCATGGACATTATTGTTTTGAAAGTTTTTTTTTTTTTTTTATCAGGGAACATTTAGTTTTGGACTGGGACATATACACTGGTTCCACATAGAGACACCAGCTCTACACATTCGTATTTTCTAGCAAGAAAGCTAGAAGAACCGTGGCAAACAAACATGATATTTCTGTTTGTATAGATGGCATTTTATGCACTTGCCTAATGAAAAGAGTTTGCTTTTCTCCAAAACCATTTTTACTGTGATTTTGTTTGTCCATTGCATATGAATTGCACACCACTTTGTCCAGATATGACTGGATGAAAGCAGGAATCTCCCGTGTGTTTTTTTTTTTTTTTTGGCTAACTGAATCCCATATATTGCCACAGCCTCTGTATTTGTGTTTTCTGGATATTATAAATGGTCATTATTGTTTTGAAAGTTTTTTTCTTTTTATCAGGGAACATTTCATTTTGTACTGGGAAACTCTAATTGGTTCCACATGGAGACACCCACTCTACAGATTCGTATTTTCTTGGAGAAAGCTAGAGGAACTGTGGCAAACAAACATGATATTTCTGTTTGTTTAAAAAATATTTATTCACTTGCCTAACGAAAAGATTTTGCTTTTCTCCAAAACCATTTTACTGTGATTTTCTCGGTCCATATATACGCATTCCACACCACTTTGTCCGGATATGACTGCATGAAACCGGAAATATCCAGTTTTGTTTTGGCTAACTGAATCCCAGATTTTGCCACAACCCCTGTGTTTGTGTTTTCTGGATAATATCAATGGACTTTATTGTTTTGAAAGTTTTTTTATCAGCGAACATTTAATTTTGTACTGAGAAACACTCAGTGGTTCCACTTGGAGACACCAGCTCTACACATTCGTATTTTCTATGGAGAAAGATAGAGGAACTGCGGTAAAAACACACCTGATATTTCTGTTTGTATACATGACATTTTATGAACTTGCCTAAGGAAAAGCCTTTGCTTTTCTACACAATCATTTTTACTGTGGTTTTCTTGGTCCATTGCATACGAATTCCAAATGATTTTGTCCGGATATGACTGGATGAAACCGGAAATATCCGGTTTTGTTTTGGCTAACACAATCCCAGATATTGCCACAGCCGCTGTTTTTGTGTTTTCTGGATATTATCGAAGGACTTTATTGTTTTGAATTTTTTTTTAATCGGGGAACATTTACTTTTGTACTGGGAAACTCTAATTGGTTTCACATGGAGACACCAGCTCTACACATTCGTATTTTCTACGGAGAAAGCTAGAGCATCTGCGGCAATCAAACATGATATTTCTGTTTGTATACATGACATTTTATGCACTTGCCTAATGAAAGGACTTTGCTTTTCTCCAAAACCATTTTTACTCTGATTTTCTCGGTCCATTGCATACGAATTCCACACCAATTTGTCCGGATATGACTGGATGATAGGGGAAATATCTGCTTCTGTTTAGGCTAACTGAATCCCATTTATTGCGACAGCCTTTGTGTTTGTGTTTTCTGGATATTATCGAAGGACTTTATTGTTTTGAAAGTGTTTTTTTTTTATCAGGGAACATTTAAATTTATACTAGGAATCTCCAATTGGTTCCACATGGAGACACCAGCTCTACACATTCGTATTTTCTAAGCGAGAAACTAGAGGAACTGCGGCAAACAAACATGATATTTCTGTTTGTATACATGACATTTTATGCACATGTCTAAAGAAAGGACTTTGCTTTTCTCCAAAACCATTTTCACTGCCATTTTCTCAGTCTATTGCATAGATATTCCACACCACTTTGTCCGGATATGACTGGATGAAACCGGAACTATCCGGTTTTGTTTTCTCTAACTCAATCCCAGATATTGCCACAGCCCCTGTGTTTGTGTTTTCTGGATATTATCGAACGACTTTATTGTTTTGAAAGTTTTTTTTTTCATCAGGGAACATTTACTTTTATACTGGAAACAATCACTGGTTCCACATGCAGAAACCAGCTCTACACATTCGTATTTTCTTGCGAGGAAGCTGGAGGAACTGCGGCAAACAATCATGATATTCCTGTTTGTATACATGGAATTTAATGCACTTGGCTAACGAAAAGACTTTGCTTTTCTCCAAAACCATTTTCACTGCAATTTTCTAAGTCCATTGCATATGAATTCTACACCAGTTTTTCCGGATATGACTGCATTAAACCGGAAGTATCCGCTTGTGTTTTGGCTAACTGAATCCCAAATATTGCGAGAGCCCCTGTGTTTGTGTTTTCTGGATATTATCAGTGGACTTTATTGTCTTGAAAGTTTTTTTTTTTTTAATCAGGGAACATTTAATTTTTTACTGGGAAACTCTAATTGGTTCCACATGGAGACAGCAGCTCTACACATTCGTATTTTCTTGCGAGAAAGCTAGAGGAATTGAAGAAAACAAACATGATATTTCTGTGTGTTTACATGATATTTTATGTACTTGCCTAACGAAAAGGCTTTGCTTTTTTCCAAAACCATTTTCACTGCAATTTTCTCAATCCATAGCATACGAATTCCACACCACTTTGTCCGGATATGACTGGATGAAAGGGGAAATATCCGCTTGTGTTTTGGCTAACTCAATCCAAGACATTGCGACAGCCTCTGTGTTTGAGTTTTCTGGATATTATCAATGGACTTTATTGTTTTGAAATTTTTTTTTTATCAGGGAACATTTAATTTTGTACTGGGAAACACTCAGTGGTTCCACATGGAGACTCCAGCTCTACACATTCGTATTTCCTACTGAGAAAGCTAGAGAAACTGTGGCAAACAAACATGATATTTCTGTTTATATAGATGACATTTTATGCACTTGCCTAACGCAAAGACTTTGCTTTTCTCCAAAACCGTTTTTACTGTGATTTTCTCAGTCCATTGCATACGAATTCCACACCACTTGTTCCTTATATGACTGCATGAAACCGGAAATATCCGGCTTTGTTTTTGCTAACTCAATCCCAGATATTGCCACAGCCCCCGTGTGTGTTTTCTGGATATTATCGAAGGACTTTATTGTTTTGAAAGTTTTTATTTTATCAGGGAACATTTTATTTTTTACTGGGATACTCTAATTGGTTCCACATGGAGACACCAGCTCTACACAATAGTATTTTCTAGCGAGAAATGTAGAGGAACTACAGAAAACAAACATGATATTTCTGTTTCTATAGATGGCATTTTATGCACTTGCCTAACGAAAAGACTTTGCTTTTCTCCAAAACCATTTTTACTGTGATTTTGTCTGTCCATTGCATACTAATTCCACACCACTTTGTACGGATATGACTGGATGAAACCGAAAATATCCGCTTGTGTTTTGGCTAACTCAATCCCAGATATTGCCACAGCCCTTGTGTTTGTGTTTTCTGGATATTATCGAAGGACTTTATTGTTTTGAATGTTTTTTTTATTAGGGAACATTTAATTTTGTACTGGGAAACTCTAACTGGTTCCACATGGAGAAACCAGCTCTACACTTTCTATTTTCTAGGAGAAAGCTAGAGGAACTAGGGCAAACAAACATGATATTTCTGTTTATATAGATGGCATTTTATGCACTTGCCTAATGAAAAGACTTTGCTTTTCTCCAAAACCATTTTTACTGTGATTTTCTCGGTCCATTGCATACGAATTCCACACCACTTTTTCCGGATATGACTGGATGAAACAAAAAATATACGCTTTTGTTTTGGCTAACTCAATCCCAGATATGGCCACAGCCCCTGTGTTTGTGTTTTCTGGATATTATCGAAGGACTTTATTGTTTTGAAAGTTTTTTTTTTTTTAAATCAGGGAACATTTAGTTTTGTACTGGGAAACACTCGGTGGTTCCACATGGAGTAACCAGCTCTAAAAATTCGTATTTTCTAGGAGAAAGCTAGAGGAACTGCGGCAAACAATCATGATATTTCTGTTTGTATACTTGACATTTTATGCACTTGCCTAACGAAAAGACTTTGTTTTCCTCCAAAACCATTTTTATGTGATTTTCTCAGTCCATTGCATAGGAATTCCACACCACTTTGTCCACGTATGACTGGATGAAACGGGAAATATCTGATTTTGCTTTAGTTAACTCAATCCCAGATATTGCCACAACCCCTGTGTTTGTGTTTTCTGGATATTATCGAAGGACTTTATTGTTTTGAACGTTTTTTTTATCAGGGAACATTTAATTTTGTACTGGGAAACGCTAATTGGTTCCACATGGAAACACCAGCTCTACACATTCGTATATTCTAGGAGAAAGCTAGAGGAAATGCGGCAAACAAACTTGATATTTCTGTTTGTATACATGACATTTTATCCACATGTCTAAAGAAAGGACTTTGCTTTTCTCCAAAACCATTTTTACTGTGATTTTCTCGGTCCATCGCATACGAATTCGATACCACTTTGTCCGGATATGACTGGATGAAAGCGGAAATATTCGCTTGTGTTTTGGCTAACTGAATCCCTGATATTGAGACAGCCACTGTGTTTGTGTTTTCTGGATATTATCGAAGGACTTTATTGTTTTGAATGTTTTTTTATCAGGGAACATTTAATTTTGTACTGGGAAACACTCAGTGGTTCCACATGGAGAAACCAGCTCTACACATTCATATTTTCTAGTGAGAAAGCTAGAGGAACTGCGGCAAACAAACATGATATTTCTGTTTATGTAGATGGCATTTTATGCACTTGCCTAATGAAAAGACTTTGCTTTTCTCCAAAACCATTTTTACTGTGATTTTCTCAGTCCATTGCATACAAATTCCACACCACTTTTTTCGGATATGACTGAATGAAACCAAAAATATACGCTTTTTTTTTGGGCTAACTCAATCCGAGATATTGCCACAGCCCCTGTGTTTGTGTTTTCTGGATATTATCGAAGGATCTCATTGTTTTGAAAGTGTTCTTTTTTTAATCAGGGAACACTTAATTTTGTACTGGGAAGCACTCGGTGGTTCCACATGGAGTAACCAGCTCTAAAAATTCGTATTTTCTAGCGAGAAAGCTAGAGGAACTGCGGTAAACAATCATGATATTTCTGTTAGTATACATGACATTTTATGCACTTGCCTAACGAAAAGACTTTGTTTTCCTCCAAAACCATTTTTATGTGATTTTCTCAGTCCATTGCAAACGAATTCCACACCACTTTGTCCGCGTATGACTGGATGAAACGGGAAATATCCGGTTTTGCTTTGGTTAACTCAATCCCAGATATTGCCACAGCCCCTGTGTTTGTGTTTTCTGGATATTATCGAAGGACTTTATTGTTTTGAATGTTTTTTTTATCATGGAACATTTAATTTTGTACTGGGAAACTCTAATTGGTTCCACATGGAAACACCAGCTCTACAAATTCGTATTTTAAGGAGAAAGCTAGAGGAACTGCGGCAAACAAACATGATATTTCTGTTTGTATACATGACATTTTACCCACATGTCTAACGAAAGGACTTTGCTTTTCTCCAAAACCATTTTTACTGTGATTTTCTCGGTCCATCGCATACGAATTCGATACCACTTTGTCCAGATATGACTGGATGAAAGCGGAAATATTCGCTTGTGTTTTGGCTAACTGAATCCCAGATATTGCCACAGCCCCTGTGTTTGTGTTTTCTGGACATTATCGAAGGACTTTATTGTTTTGAATGTTTTTTATCAGGGAACATTTAATTTTGTACTGGGAAACTGTTATTGGTTGCACATGGAGACACCAGCTCTACACATTCGTATATTCCAGCGAGAAAGCTAGAGGAATTGCGGCAAACAAACATATTTCTGTTTGTATAGATGATATTTTATGCACCTGCCTAACGAAAAGACTTTGCTTTTGTCCAAAACCATTTTTACTGTGATTTTCTCGGTCCATTGCATACGAATTCCACACCACTTTTTCCGGATACGACTGGATGAAACCGGAAATATCCGGTTTTGTTTTGGCTAACTCAATCCTAGATATTGCCACAGACCCAGTGTTTGTGTTTTCTGGATATTATCGAAGGACTTTATTGTTTTGAATGTTTTTTTTTTATCATGGAACATTTAGCTTTGTACTGGGAAACTCATTGGTTCCACATGGATACAACAGCTCTACACATTCGTATTTTCTAGCGAGAATCCTAGAGGAACTGCGGCAAACAAACATGATATTTCTGTTTATGTAGATGGCATTTTATGCTCTTGCCTAATGAAAAGACTTTGCTTTTCTCCAAAACCATTTTTACTGTGATTTTCTCGGTCCATTGCATACGAATTCCACACCACTTTTTCCGGATATGACTGGATGAAACAAAAAATATACGCTTTTGTTTTGGCTAACTCAATCCCAGATATGGCCACAGCCCCTGTGTTTGTGTTTTCTGGATATTATCGAAGGACTTTATTGTTTTGAAAGTTTTTTTTTTTTTTTTAAATCAGGGAACATTTAATTTTGTACTGGGAAACACTCGGTGTTTCCTCATGGTGTAACCAGCTCTAAAGGTTCGTATTTTCTAGCGAGAAAGCTAGAGGAACTGCGGCAAACAATCATGATATTTCTGTTTGTATACTTGACATTTTATGCACTTGCCTAACGAAAAGACGTTGTTTTCCTCCAAAACCATTTTTATGTGATTTTCTCAGTCCATTGCATACGAATTCCACACCACTTTGTCCGCGTATGACTGGATGAAACGGGAAATATCCGGTTTTGCTTTGGTTAACTCAATCCCAGATATTGCCACAGCCCCTGTGTTTGTGTTTTCTGGATATTATCGAAGGACTTTATTGTTTTGAATGTTTTTTTTATCATGGAACATTTAATTTTGTACTGGGAAACTCTAATTGGTTCCACATGGAAACACCAGCTCTACAAATTCGTATTTTAAGGAGAAAGCTAGAGGAACTGCGGCAAACAAACATGATATTTCTGTTTGTATACATGACATTTTACCCACATGTCTAACGAAAGGACTTTGCTTTTCTCCAAAACCATTTTTACTGTGATTCTCTCGGTCCATCGCATACGAATTCGATACCACTTTGTCCAGATATGACTGGATGAAAGCGGAAATATTCGCTTGTGTTTTGGCTAACTGAATCCCAGATATTGCCACAGCCCCTGTGTTTGTGTTTTCTGGACATTATCGAAGGACTTTATTGTTTTGAATGTTTTTTATCAGGGAACATTTAATTTTGTACTGGGAAACTGTTATTGGTTGCACATGGAGACACCAGCTCTACACATTCGTATTTTCCAGCGAGAAAGCTAGAGGAATTGCGGCAAACAAACATATTTCTGTTTGTATAGATGATATTTTATGCACCTGCCTAACGAAAAGACTTTGCTTTTGTCCAAAACCATTTTTACTGTGATTTTCTCGGTCCATTGCATACGAATTACACACCACTTTGTCCAGATATGACTGGATGAAACCGGAAATATCCGGTTTTGTTTTGGCTAACTCAATCCTAGATATTGCCACAGACCCAGTGTTTGTGTTTTCTGGATATTATCGAAGGACTTTATTGTTTTGAATGTTTTTTTTATCATGGAACATTTAGTTTTGTACTGGGAAACTCATTGGTTCCACATGGATACAACAGCTCTACACATTCGTATTTTCTAGCGAGAATCCTAGAGGAACTGCGGCAAACAAACATGATATTTCTGTTTGTATACATGACATTTTACACACATGTCTAACGAAAGGACTTTGCTTTTCTCCAAAACCATTTTTACTGTGATTTTCTCGGTCCATCGCATACGAATTCGATACCACTTTGTCCAGATATGACTGGATGAAAGCGGAAATATTCGCTTGTGTTTTGGCTAACTGAATCCCAGATATTGCCACAGCCCCTGTGTTTGTGTTTTCTGGACATTATCGAAGGACTTTATTGTTTTGAATGTTTTTTATCAGGGAACATTTAATTTTGTACTGGGAAACACTCAGTGGTTCCACATGGAGAAACCAGCTCTACACATTCATATTTTCTAGTGAGAAAGCTAGAGGAACTGCGGCAAACAAACATGATATTTCTGTTTATGTAGATGGCATTTTATGCACTTGCCTAATGAAAAGACTTTGCTTTTCTCCAAAACCATTTTTACTGTGATTTTCTCGGTCCATTGCATACGAATTCCACACCACTTTTTCCGGATATGACTGGATGAAACCAAAAATATACGCTTTTTTTTTGGGCTAACTCAATCCGAGATATTGCCACAGCCCCTGTGTTTGTGTTTTCTGGATATTATCGAAGGATTTCATTGTTTTGAAAGTGTTCTTTTTTTAATCAGGGAACACTTAATTTTGTACTGGGAAGCACTCGGTGGTTCCACATGGAGTAACCAGCTCTAAAAATTCGTATTTTCTAGCGAGAAAGCTAGAGGAACTGCGGTAAACAATCATGATATTTCTGTTAGTATACATGACATTTTATGCACTTGCCTAACGAAAAGACTTTGTTTTCCTCCAAAACCATTTTTATGTGATTTTCTCAGTCCATTGCATACGAATTCCACACCACTTTGTCCGCGTATGACTGGATGAAACGGGAAATATCCGGTTTTGCTTTGGTTAACTCAATCCCAGATATTGCCACAACCCCTGTATTTGTGTTTTCTGGATATTATCGAAGGACTTTATTGTTTTGAATGTTTTTTTTATCATGGAACATTTAATTTTGTACTGGGAAACTCTAATTGGTTCCACATGGAAACACCAGCTCTACACATTCGTATTTTAAGGAGAAAGCTAGAGGAACTGCGGCAAACAAACATGATATTTCTGTTTGTATACATGACATTTTACCCACATGTCTAACGAAAGGACTTTGCTTTTCTCCAAAACCATTTTTACTGTGATTTTCTCGGTCCATCGCATACGAATTCGATACCACTTTGTCCAGATATGACTGGATGAAAGCGGAAATATTCGCTTGTGTTTTGGCTAACTGAATCCCAGATATTGCCACAGCCCCTGTGTTTGTGTTTTCTGGACATTATCGAAGGACTTTATTGTTTTGAATGTTTTTTATCAGGGAACATTTAATTTTGTACTGGGAAACTGTTATTGGTTGCACATGGAGACACCAGCTCTACACATTCGTATTTTCCAGCGAGAAAGCTAGAGGAATTGCGGCAAACAAACATATTTCTGTTTGTATAGATGATATTTTATGCACCTGCCTAACGAAAAGACTTTGCTTTTGTCCAAAACCATTTTTACTGTGATTTTCTCGGTCCATTGCATACGAATTACACACCACTTTGTCCAGATATGACTGGATGAAACCGGAAATATCCGGTTTTGTTTTGGCTAACTCAATCCTAGATATTGCCACAGACCCAGTGTTTGTGTTTTCTGGATATTATCGAAGGACTTTATTGTTTTGAATGTTTTTTTTTTATCATGGAACATTTAGTTTTGTACTGGGAAACTCATTGGTTCCACATGGATACAACAGCTCTACACATTCGTATTTTCTAGCGAGAATCCTAGAGGAACTGCGGCAAACAAACATGATATTTCTGTTTATGTAGATGGCATTTTATGCTCTTGCCTAATGAAAAGACTTTGCTTTTCTCCAAAACCATTTTTACTGTGATTTTCTCGGTCCATTGCATACGAATTCCACACCACTTTTTCCGGATATGACTGGATGAAACAAAAAATATACGCTTTTGTTTTGGCTAACTCAATCCCAGATATGGCCACAGCCCCTGTGTTTGTGTTTTCTGGATATTATCGAAGGACTTTATTGTTTTGAAAGTTTTTTTTTTTTTAAATCAGGGAACATTTAATTTTGTACTGGGAAACACTCGGTGTTTCCACATGGTGTAACCAGCTCTAAAGGTTCGTATTTTCTAGCGAGAAAGCTAGAGGAACTGCGGCAAACAATCATGATATTTCTGTTTGTATACTTGACATTTTATGCACTTGCCTAACGAAAAGACTTTGTTTTCCTCCAAAACCATTTTTATGTGATTTTCTCAGTCCATTGCATACGAATTCCACACCACTTTGTCCGCGTATGACTGGATGAAATGGGAAATATCTGGTTTTGCTTTAGTTAACTCAATGCCAGATATTGCCACAACCCCTGTGTTTGTGTTTTCTGGATATTATCGAAGGACTTTATTGTTTTGAACGTTTTTTTTATCAGGGAACATTTAATTTTGTACTGGGAAACGCTAATTGGTTCCACATGGAAACACCAGCTCTACACATTCGTATATTCTAGGAGAAAGCTAGAGGAAATGCGGCAAACAAACTTGATATTTCTGTTTGTATACATGACATTTTATCCACATGTCTAAAGAAAGGACTTTGCTTTTCTCCAAAACCATTTTTACTGTGATTTTCTCGGTCCATCGCATACGAATTCGATACCACTTTGTCCGGATATGACTGGATGAAAGCGGAAATATTCGCTTGTGTTTTGGCTAACTGAATCCCTGATATTGAGACAGCCACTGTGTTTGTGTTTTCTGGATATTATCGAAGGACTTTATTGTTTTGAATGTTTTTTAATCAGGGAACATTTAATTTTGTACTGGGAAACACTCGGTGTTTCCACATGGTGTAACCAGCTCTAAAGGTTCGTATTTTCTAGCGAGAAAGCTAGAGGAACTGTGTCAAACAATCATGATATTTCTGTTTGTATACTTGACATTTTATGCACTTGCCTAACGAAAAGACTTTGTTTTCCTCCAAAACCATTTTTATGTGATTTTCTCAGTCCATTGCATACGAATTCCACACCACTTTGTCCGCGTATGACTGGATGAAACGGGAAATATCCGGTTTTGCTTTGGTTAACTCAATCCCAGATATTGCCACAACCCCTGTGTTTGTGTTTTCTGGATATTATCGAAGGACTTTATTGTTTTGAATGTTTTTTTTATCATGGAACATTTAATTTTGTACTGGGAAACTCTAATTGGTTCCACATGGAAACACCAGCTCTACAAATTCGTATTTTAAGGAGAAAGCTAGAGGAACTGCGGCAAACAAACATGATATTTCTGTTTGTATACATGACATTTTACCCACATGTCTAACGAAAGGACTTTGCTTTTCTCCAAAACCATTTTTACTGTGATTTTCTCGGTCCATCGCATACGAATTCGATACCACTTTGTCCAGATATGACTGGATGAAAGCGGAAATATTCGCTTGTGTTTTGGCTAACTGAATCCCAGATATTGCCACAGCCCCTGTGTTTGTGTTTTCTGGACATTATCGAAGGACTTTATTGTTTTGAATGTTTTTTATCAGGGAACATTTAATTTTGTACTGGGAAACTGTTATTGGTTGCACATGGAGACACCAGCTCTACACATTCGTATTTTCCAGCGAGAAAGCTAGAGGAATTGCGGCAAACAAACATATTTCTGTTTGTATAGATGATATTTTATGCACCTGCCTAACGAAAAGACTTTGCTTTTGTCCAAAACCATTTTTACTGTGATTTTCTCGGTCCATTGCATACGAATTACACACCACTTTGTCCAGATATGACTGGATGAAACCGGAAATATCCGGTTTTGTTTTGGCTAACTCAATCCTAGATATTGCCACAGACCCAGTGTTTGTGTTTTCTGGATATTATCGAAGGACTTTATTGTTTTGAATGTTTTTTTTTTATCATGGAACATTTAGTTTTGTACTGGGAAACTCATTGGTTCCACATGGATACAACAGCTCTACACATTCGTATTTTCTAGCGAGAATCCTAGAGGAACTGCGGCAAACAAACATGATATTTCTGTTTATGTAGATGGCATTTTATGCTCTTGCCTAATGAAAAGACTTTGCTTTTCTCCAAAACCATTTTTACTGTGATTTTCTCGGTCCATTGCATACGAATTCCACACCACTTTTTCCGGATATGACTGGATGAAACCAAAAATATACGCTTTTTTTTTGGCTAACTCAATCCCAGATATGGCCACAGCCCCTGTGTTTGTGTTTTCTGGATATTATCGAAGGACTTTATTGTTTTGAAAGTTTTTTTTTTTTTTTAAATCAGGGAACATTTAATTTTGTACTGGGAAACACTCGGTGTTTCCACATGGTGTAACCAGCTCTAAAGGTTCGTATTTTCTAGCGAGAAAGCTAGAGGAACTGCGGCAAACAATCATGATATTTCTGTTTGTATACTTGACATTTTATGCACTTGCCTAACGAAAAGACTTTGTTTTCCTCCAAAACCATTTTTATGTGATTTTCTCAGTCCATTGCATACGAATTCCACACCACTTTGTCCGCGTATGACTGGATGAAACGGGAAATATCCGGTTTTGCTTTGGTTAACTCAATCCCAGATATTGCCACAACCCCTGTGTTTGTGTTTTCTGGATATTATCGAAGGACTTTATTGTTTTGAATGTTTTTTTTTATCATGGAACATTTAATTTTGTACTGGGAAACTCTAATTGGTTCCACATGGAAACACCAGCTCTACAAATTCGTATTTTAAGGAGAAAGCTAGAGGAACTGCGGCAAACAAACATGATATTTCTGTTTGTATACATGACATTTTACCCACATGTCTAACGAAAGGACTTTGCTTTTCTCCAAAACCATTTTTACTGTGATTTTCTCGGTCCATCGCATACGAATTCGATACCACTTTGTCCAGATATGACTGGATGAAAGCGGAAATATTCGCTTGTGTTTTGGCTAACTGAATCCCAGATATTGCCACAGCCCCTGTGTTTGTGTTTTCTGGACATTATCGAAGGACTTTATTGTTTTGAATGTTTTTTATCAGGGAACATTTAATTTTGTACTGGGAAACTGTTATTGGTTGCACATGGAGACACCAGCTCTACACATTCGTATTTTCCAGCGAGAAAGCTAGAGGAATTGCGGCAAACAAACATATTTCTGTTTGTATAGATGATATTTTATGCACCTGCCTAACGAAAAGACTTTGCTTTTGTCCAAAACCATTTTTACTGTGATTTTCTCGGTCCATTGCATACGAATTACACACCACTTTGTCCAGATATGACTGGATGAAACCGGAAATATCCGGTTTTGTTTTGGCTAACTCAATCCTAGATATTGCCACAGACCCAGTGTTTGTGTTTTCTGGATATTATCGAAGGACTTTATTGTTTTGAATGTTTTTTTTTTATCATGGAACATTTAGTTTTGTACTGGGAAACTCATTGGTTCCACATGGATACAACAGCTCTACACATTCGTATTTTCTAGCGAGAATCCTAGAGGAACTGCGGCAAACAAACATGATATTTCTGTTTATGTAGATGGCATTTTATGCTCTTGCCTAATGAAAAGACTTTGCTTTTCTCCAAAACCATTTTTACTGTGATTTTCTCGGTCCATTGCATACGAATTCCACACCACTTTTTCCGGATATGACTGGATGAAACCAAAAATATACGCTTTTGTTTTGGCTAACTCAATCCCAGATATGGCCACAGCCCCTGTGTTTGTGTTTTCTGGATATTATCGAAGGACTTTATTGTTTTGAAAGTTTTTTTTTTTTTTTTTAAATCAGGGAACATTTAATTTTGTACTGGGAAACACTCGGTGTTTCCACATGGTGTAACCAGCTCTAAAGGTTCGTATTTTCTAGCGAGAAAGCTAGAGGAACTGCGGCAAACAATCATGATATTTCTGTTTGTATACTTGACATTTTATGCACTTGCCTAACGAAAAGACTTTGTTTTCCTCCAAAACCATTTTTATGTGATTTTCTCAGTCCATTGCATACGAATTCCACACCACTTTGTCCGCGTATGACTGGATGAAATGGGAAATATCTGGTTTTGCTTTAGTTAACTCAATGCCAGATATTGCCACAACCCCTGTGTTTGTGTTTTCTGGATATTATCGAAGGACTTTATTGTTTTGAACGTTTTTTTTATCAGGGAACATTTAATTTTGTACTGGGAAACGCTAATTGGTTCCACATGGAAACACCAGCTCTACACATTCGTATTTTCTAGGAGAAAGCTAGAGGAAATGCGGCAAACAAACTTGATATTTCTGTTTGTATACATGACATTTTATCCACATGTCTAAAGAAAGGACTTTGCTTTTCTCCAAAACCATTTTTACTGTGATTTTCTCGGTCCATCGCATACGAATTCGATACCACTTTGTCCGGATATGACTGGATGAAAGCGGAAATATTCGCTTGTGTTTTGGCTAACTGAATCCCTGATATTGAGACAGCCACTGTGTTTGTGTTTTCTGGATATTATCGAAGGACTTTATTGTTTTGAATGTTTTTTAATCAGGGAACATTTAATTTTGTACTGGGAAACACTCAGTGGTTCCACATGGAGAAACCAGCTCTACACATTCATATTTTCTAGTGAGAAAGCTAGAGGAACTGCGGCAAACAAACATGATATTTCTGTTTATGTAGATGGCATTTTATGCACTTGCCTAATGAAAAGACTTTGCTTTTCTCCAAAACCATTTTTACTGTGATTTTCTCGGTCCATTGCATACGAATTCCACACCACTTTTTCCGGATATGACTGGATGAAACCAAAAATATACGCTTTTGTTTTGGCTAACTCAATCCCAGATATGGCCACAGCCCCTGTGTTTGTGTTTTCTGGATATTATCGAAGGACTTTATTGTTTTGAAAGTTTTTTTTTTTTTTTAAATCAGGGAACATTTAATTTTGTACTGGGAAACACTCGGTGTTTCCACATGGTGTAACCAGCTCTAAAGGTTCGTATTTTCTAGCGAGAAAGCTAGAGGAACTGCGGCAAACAATCATGATATTTCTGTTTGTATACTTGACATTTTATGCACTTGCCTAACGAAAAGACTTTGTTTTCCTCCAAAACCATTTTTATGTGATTTTCTCAGTCCATTGCATACGAATTCCACACCACTTTGTCCGCGTATGACTGGATGAAATGGGAAATATCTGGTTTTGCTTTAGTTAACTCAATGCCAGATATTGCCACAACCCCTGTGTTTGTGTTTTCTGGATATTATCGAAGGACTTTATTGTTTTGAACGTTTTTTTTATCAGGGAACATTTAATTTTGTACTGGGAAACGCTAATTGGTTCCACATGGAAACACCAGCTCTACACATTCGTATATTCTAGGAGAAAGCTAGAGGAAATGCGGCAAACAAACTTGATATTTCTGTTTGTATACATGACATTTTATCCACATGTCTAAAGAAAGGACTTTGCTTTTCTCCAAAACCATTTTTACTGTGATTTTCTCGGTCCATCGCATACGAATTCGATACCACTTTGTCCGGATATGACTGGATGAAAGCGGAAATATTCGCTTGTGTTTTGGCTAACTGAATCCCTGATATTGAGACAGCCACTGTGTTTGTGTTTTCTGGATATTATCGAAGGACTTTATTGTTTTGAATGTTTTTTAATCAGGGAACATTTAATTTTGTACTGGGAAACACTCGGTGTTTCCACATGGTGTAACCAGCTCTAAAGTTTCGTATTTTCTAGCGAGAAAGCTAGAGGAACTGTGTCAAACAATCATGATATTTCTGTTTGTATACTTGACATTTTATGCACTTGCCTAACGAAAAGACTTTGTTTTCCTCCAAAACCATTTTTATGTGATTTTCTCAGTCCATTGCATACGAATTCCACACCACTTTGTCCGCGTATGACTGGATGAAACGGGAAATATCCGGTTTTGCTTTGGTTAACTCAATCCCAGATATTGCCACAACCCCTGTGTTTGTGTTTTCTGGATATTATCGAAGGACTTTATTGTTTTGAATGTTTTTTTTATCATGGAACATTTAATTTTGTACTGGGAAACTCTAATTGGTTCCACATGGAAACACCAGCTCTACAAATTCGTATTTTAAGGAGAAAGCTAGAGGAACTGCGGCAAACAAACATGATATTTCTGTTTGTATACATGACATTTTACCCACATGTCTAACGAAAGGACTTTGCTTTTCTCCAAAACCATTTTTACTGTGATTTTCTCGGTCCATCGCATACGAATTCGATACCACTTTGTCCGGATATGACTGGATGAAAGCGGAAATATTCGCTTGTGTTTTGGCTAACTGAATCCCTGATATTGAGACAGCCACTGTGTTTGTGTTTTCTGGATATTATCGAAGGACTTTATTGTTTTGAATGTTTTTTAATCAGGGAACATTTAATTTTGTACTGGGAAACACTCAGTGGTTCCACATGGAGAAACCAGCTCTACACATTCATATTTTCTAGTGAGAAAGCTAGAGGAACTGCGGCAAACAAACATGATATTTCTGTTTATGTAGATGGCATTTTATGCACTTGCCTAATGAAAAGACTTTGCTTTTCTCCAAAACCATTTTTACTGTGATTTTCTCGGTCCATTGCATACGAATTCCACACCACTTTTTCCGGATATGACTGGATGAAACAAAAAATATACGCTTTTGTTTTGGCTAACTCAATCCCAGATATGGCCACAGCCCCTGTGTTTGTGTTTTCTGGATATTATCGAAGGACTTTATTGTTTTGAAAGTTTTTTTTTTTTTTTAAATCAGGGAACATTTAATTTTGTACTGGGAAACACTCGGTGTTTCCACATGGTGTAACCAGCTCTAAAGGTTCGTATTTTCTAGCGAGAAAGCTAGAGGAACTGCGGCAAACAATCATGATATTTCTGTTTGTATACTTGACATTTTATGCACTTGCCTAACGAAAAGACTTTGTTTTCCTCCAAAACCATTTTTATGTGATTTTCTCAGTCCATTGCATACGAATTCCACACCACTTTGTCCGCGTATGACTGGATGAAACGGGAAATATCCGGTTTTGCTTTGGTTAACTCAATCCCAGATATTGCCACAACCCCTGTGTTTGTGTTTTCTGGATATTATCGAAGGACTTTATTGTTTTGAATGTTTTTTTTATCATGGAACATTTAATTTTGTACTGGGAAACTCTAATTGGTTCCACATGGAAACACCAGCTCTACAAATTCGTATTTTAAGGAGAAAGCTAGAGGAACTGCGGCAAACAAACATGATATTTCTGTTTGTATACATGACATTTTACCCACATGTCTAACGAAAGGACTTTGCTTTTCTCCAAAACCATTTTTACTGTGATTTTCTCGGTCCATCGCATACGAATTCGATACCACTTTGTCCAGATATGACTGGATGAAAGCGGAAATATTCGCTTGTGTTTTGGCTAACTGAATCCCAGATATTGCCACAGCCCCTGTGTTTGTGTTTTCTGGACATTATCGAAGGACTTTATTGTTTTGAATGTTTTTTATCAGGGAACATTTAATTTTGTACTGGGAAACTGTTATTGGTTGCACATGGAGACACCAGCTCTACACATTCGTATTTTCCAGCGAGAAAGCTAGAGGAATTGCGGCAAACAAACATATTTCTGTTTGTATAGATGATATTTTATGCACCTGCCTAACGAAAAGACTTTGCTTTTGTCCAAAACCATTTTTACTGTGATTTTCTCGGTCCATTGCATACGAATTACACACCACTTTGTCCAGATATGACTGGATGAAACCGGAAATATCCGGTTTTGTTTTGGCTAACTCAATCCTAGATATTGCCACAGACCCAGTGTTTGTGTTTTCTGGATATTATCGAAGGACTTTATTGTTTTGAATGTTTTTTTTTATCATGGAACATTTAGTTTTGTACTGGGAAACTCATTGGTTCCACATGGATACAACAGCTCTACACATTCGTATTTTCTAGCGAGAATCCTAGAGGAACTGCGGCAAACAAACATGATATTTCTGTTTATGTAGATGGCATTTTATGCTCTTGCCTAATGAAAAGACTTTGCTTTTCTCCAAAACCATTTTTACTGTGATTTTCTCGGTCCATTGCATACGAATTCCACACCACTTTTTCCGGATATGACTGGATGAAACCAAAAATATACGCTTTTGTTTTGGCTAACTCAATCCCAGATATGGCCACAGCCCCTGTGTTTGTGTTTTCTGGATATTATCGAAGGACTTTATTGTTTTGAAAGTTTTTTTTTTTTTTTAAATCAGGGAACATTTAATTTTGTACTGGGAAACACTCGGTGTTTCCACATGGTGTAACCAGCTCTAAAGGTTCGTATTTTCTAGCGAGAAAGCTAGAGGAACTGCGGCAAACAATCATGATATTTCTGTTTGTATACTTGACATTTTATGCACTTGCCTAACGAAAAGACTTTGTTTTCCTCCAAAACCATTTTTATGTGATTTTCTCAGTCCATTGCATACGAATTCCACACCACTTTGTCCGCGTATGACTGGATGAAACGGGAAATATCCGGTTTTGCTTTGGTTAACTCAATCCGAGATATTGCCACAACCCCTGTGTTTGTGTTTTCTGGATATTATCGAAGGACTTTATTGTTTTGAATGTTTTTTTTATCATGGAACATTTAATTTTGTACTGGGAAACTCTAATTGGTTCCACATGGAAACACCAGCTCTACAAATTCGTATTTTAAGGAGAAAGCTAGAGGAACTGCGGCAAACAAACATGATATTTCTGTTTGTATACATGACATTTTACCCACATGTCTAACGAAAGGACTTTGCTTTTCTCCAAAACCATTTTTACTGTGATTTTCTCGGTCCATCGCATACGAATTCGATACCACTTTGTCCAGATATGACTGGATGAAAGCGGAAATATTCGCTTGTGTTTTGGCTAACTGAATCCCAGATATTGCCACAGCCCCTGTGTTTGTGTTTTCTGGACATTATCGAAGGACTTTATTGTTTTGAATGTTTTTTATCAGGGAACATTTAATTTTGTACTGGGAAACTGTTATTGGTTGCACATGGAGACACCAGCTCTACACATTCGTATTTTCCAGCGAGAAAGCTAGAGGAATTGCGGCAAACAAACATATTTCTGTTTGTATAGATGATATTTTATGCACCTGCCTAACGAAAAGACTTTGCTTTTGTCCAAAACCATTTTTACTGTGATTTTCTCGGTCCATTGCATACGAATTACACACCACTTTGTCCAGATATGACTGGATGAAACCGGAAATATCCGGTTTTGTTTTGGCTAACTCAATCCTAGATATTGCCACAGACCCAGTGTTTGTGTTTTCTGGATATTATCGAAGGACTTTATTGTTTTGAATGTTTTTTTTTTATCATGGAACATTTAGTTTTGTACTGGGAAACTCATTGGTTCCACATGGATACAACAGCTCTACACATTCGTATTTTCTAGCGAGAATCCTAGAGGAACTGCGGCAAACAAACATGATATTTCTGTTTATGTAGATGGCATTTTATGCTCTTGCCTAATGAAAAGACTTTGCTTTTCTCCAAAACCATTTTTACTGTGATTTTCTCGGTCCATTGCATACGAATTCCACACCACTTTTTCCGGATATGACTGGATGAAACCAAAAATATACGCTTTTGTTTTGGCTAACTCAATCCCAGATATGGCCACAGCCCCTGTGTTTGTGTTTTCTGGATATTATCGAAGGACTTTATTGTTTTGAAAGTTTTTTTTTTTTTAAATCAGGGAACATTTAATTTTGTACTGGGAAACACTCGGTGTTTCCACATGGTGTAACCAGCTCTAAAGGTTCGTATTTTCTAGCGAGAAAGCTAGAGGAACTGCGGCAAACAATCATGATATTTCTGTTTGTATACTTGACATTTTATGCACTTGCCTAACGAAAAGACTTTGTTTTCCTCCAAAACCATTTTTATGTGATTTTCTCAGTCCATTGCATACGAATTCCACACCACTTTGTCCGCGTATGACTGGATGAAACGGGAAATATCCGGTTTTGCTTTGGTTAACTCAATCCCAGATATTGCCACAACCCCTGTGTTTGTGTTTTCTGGATATTATCGAAGGACTTTATTGTTTTGAATGTTTTTTTTATCATGGAACATTTAATTTTGTACTGGGAAACTCTAATTGGTTCCACATGGAAACACCAGCTCTACAAATTCGTATTTTAAGGAGAAAGCTAGAGGAACTGCGGCAAACAAACATGATATTTCTGTTTGTATACATGACATTTTACCCACATGTCTAACGAAAGGACTTTGCTTTTCTCCAAAACCATTTTTACTGTGATTTTCTCGGTCCATCGCATACGAATTCGATACCACTTTGTCCAGATATGACTGGATGAAAGCGGAAATATTCGCTTGTGTTTTGGCTAACTGAATCCCAGATATTGCCACAGCCCCTGTGTTTGTGTTTTCTGGACATTATCGAAGGACTTTATTGTTTTGAATGTTTTTTATCAGGGAACATTTAATTTTGTACTGGGAAACTGTTATTGGTTGCACATGGAGACACCAGCTCTACACATTCGTATTTTCCAGCGAGAAAGCTAGAGGAATTGCGGCAAACAAACATATTTCTGTTTGTATAGATGATATTTTATGCACCTGCCTAACGAAAAGACTTTGCTTTTGTCCAAAACCATTTTTACTGTGATTTTCTCGGTCCATTGCATACGAATTACACACCACTTTGTCCAGATATGACTGGATGAAACCGGAAATATCCGGTTTTGTTTTGGCTAACTCAATCCTAGATATTGCCACAGACCCAGTGTTTGTGTTTTCTGGATATTATCGAAGGACTTTATTGTTTTGAATGTTTTTTTTTTATCATGGAACATTTAGTTTTGTACTGGGAAACTCATTGGTTCCACATGGATACAACAGCTCTACACATTCGTATTTTCTAGCGAGAATCCTAGAGGAACTGCGGCAAACAAACATGATATTTCTGTTTATGTAGATGGCATTTTATGCTCTTGCCTAATGAAAAGACTTTGCTTTTCTCCAAAACCATTTTTACTGTGATTTTCTCGGTCCATTGCATACGAATTCCACACCACTTTTTCCGGATATGACTGGATGAAACAAAAAATATACGCTTTTGTTTTGGCTAACTCAATCCCAGATATGGCCACAGCCCCTGTGTTTGTGTTTTCTGGATATTATCGAAGGACTTTATTGTTTTGAAAGTTTTTTTTTTTTTTTAAATCAGGGAACATTTAATTTTGTACTGGGAAACACTCGGTGTTTCCACATGGTGTAACCAGCTCTAAAGGTTCGTATTTTCTAGCGAGAAAGCTAGAGGAACTGCGGCAAACAATCATGATATTTCTGTTTGTATACTTGACATTTTATGCACTTGCCTAACGAAAAGACTTTGTTTTCCTCCAAAACCATTTTTATGTGATTTTCTCAGTCCATTGCATACGAATTCCAAACCACTTTGTCCGCGTATGACTGGATGAAATGGGAAATATCTGGTTTTGCTTTAGTTAACTCAATGCCAGATATTGCCACAACCCCTGTGTTTGTGTTTTCTGGATATTATCGAAGGACTTTATTGTTTTGAACGTTTTTTTTATCAGGGAACATTTAATTTTGTACTGGGAAACGCTAATTGGTTCCACATGGAAACACCAGCTCTACACATTCGTATTTTCTAGGAGAAAGCTAGAGGAAATGCGGCAAACAAACTTGATATTTCTGTTTGTATACATGACATTTTATCCACATGTCTAAAGAAAGGACTTTGCTTTTCTCCAAAACCATTTTTACTGTGATTTTCTCGGTCCATCGCATACGAATTCGATACCACTTTGTCCGGATATGACTGGATGAAAGCGGAAATATTCGCTTGTGTTTTGGCTAACTGAATCCCTGATATTGAGACAGCCACTGTGTTTGTGTTTTCTGGATATTATCGAAGGACTTTATTGTTTTGAATGTTTTTTAATCAGGGAACATTTAATTTTGTACTGGGAAACACTCAGTGGTTCCACATGGAGAAACCAGCTCTACACATTCATATTTTCTAGTGAGAAAGCTAGAGGAACTGCGGCAAACAAACATGATATTTCTGTTTATGTAGATGGCATTTTATGCACTTGCCTAATGAAAAGACTTTGCTTTTCTCCAAAACCATTTTTACTGTGATTTTCTCGGTCCATTGCATACGAATTCCACACCACTTTTTCCGGATATGACTGGATGAAACCAAAAATATACGCTTTTTTTTTGGGCTAACTCAATCCGAGATATTGCCACAGCCCCTGTGTTTGTGTTTTCTGGATATTATCGAAGGATTTCATTGTTTTGAAAGTGTTCTTTTTTTAATCAGGGAACACTTAATTTTGTACTGGGAAGCACTCGGTGGTTCCACATGGAGTAACCAGCTCTAAAAATTCGTATTTTCTAGCGAGAAAGCTAGAGGAACTGCGGTAAACAATCATGATATTTCTGTTAGTATACATGACATTTTATGCACTTGCCTAACAAAAAGACTTTGTTTTCCTCCAAAACCATTTTTATGTGATTTTCTCAGTCCATTGCATACGAATTCCACACCACTTTGTCCGCGTATGACTGGATGAAACGGGAAATATCCGGTTTTGCTTTGGTTAACTCAATCCGAGATATTGCCACAACCCCTGTGTTTGTGTTTTCTGGATATTATCGAAGGACTTTATTGTTTTGAATGTTTTTTTTATCATGGAACATTTAATTTTGTACTGGGAAACTCTAATTGGTTCCACATGGAAACACCAGCTCTACAAATTCGTATTTTAAGGAGAAAGCTAGAGGAACTGCGGCAAACAAACATGATATTTCTGTTTGTATACATGACATTTTACCCACATGTCTAACGAAAGGACTTTGCTTTTCTCCAAAACCATTTTTACTGTGATTTTCTCGGTCCATCGCATACGAATTCGATACCACTTTGTCCAGATATGACTGGATGAAAGCGGAAATATTCGCTTGTGTTTTGGCTAACTGAATCCCAGATATTGCCACAGCCCCTGTGTTTGTGTTTTCTGGACATTATCGAAGGACTTTATTGTTTTGAATGTTTTTTATCAGGGAACATTTAATTTTGTACTGGGAAACTGTTATTGGTTGCACATGGAGACACCAGCTCTACACATTCGTATTTTCCAGCGAGAAAGCTAGAGGAATTGCGGCAAACAAACATATTTCTGTTTGTATAGATGATATTTTATGCACCTGCCTAACGAAAAGACTTTGCTTTTGTCCAAAACCATTTTTACTGTGATTTTCTCGGTCCATTGCATACGAATTACACACCACTTTGTCCAGATATGACTGGATGAAACCGGAAATATCCGGTTTTGTTTTGGCTAACTCAATCCTAGATATTGCCACAGACCCAGTGTTTGTGTTTTCTGGATATTATCGAAGGACTTTATTGTTTTGAATGTTTTTTTTTATCATGGAACATTTAGTTTTGTACTGGGAAACTCATTGGTTCCACATGGATACAACAGCTCTACACATTCGTATTTTCTAGCGAGAATCCTAGAGGAACTGCGGCAAACAAACATGATATTTCTGTTTATGTAGATGGCATTTTATGCTCTTGCCTAATGAAAAGACTTTGCTTTTCTCCAAAACCATTTTACTGTGATTTTCTCGGTCCATTGCATACGAATTCCACACCACTTTTTCCGGATATGACTGGATGAAACAAAAAATATACGCTTTTGTTTTGGCTAACTCAATCCCAGATATGGCCACAGCCCCTGTGTTTGTGTTTTCTGGATATTATTGAAGGACTTTATTGTTTTGAAAGTTTTTTTTTTTTTTAAATCAGGGAACATTTAATTTTGTACTGGGAAACACTCGGTGTTTCCACATGGTGTAACCAGCTCTAAAGGTTCGTATTTTATAGCGAGAAAGCTAGAGGAACTGCGGCAAACAATCATGATATTTCTGTTTGTATACTTGACATTTTATGCACTTGCCTAACGAAAAGACTTTGTTTTCCTCCAAAACCATTTTTATGTGATTTTCTCAGTCCATTGCATACGAATTCCACACCACTTTGTCCGCGTATGACTGTATGAAACGGGAAATATCCGGTTTTGCTTTGGTTAACTCAATCCCAGATATTGCCACAACCCCTGTGTTTGTGTTTTCTGGATATTATCAAAGGACTTTATTGTTTTGAACGTTTTTTTTATCAGGGAACATTTAATTTTGTACTGGGAAACTCTAATTGGTTGCATAGGAAGACACCAGCTCTACACATTCGTATTTTCTAGGAGAAAGCTAGAGGAATTGCGGCAAACAAACATGATATTTCTGTTTGTATAAATGGCATTTTATGCACTTGCCTAATGAAAAGATTTTGCTTTTCTCCAAAACCATATTCATTGCAATTTTCTCAGTGTATTGCATACGAATTCCACACCAATTTGTGCAGATATTACTGGATGAAACCAGAAATATCCGGTTTTGTTTTGGCTAACCAAATCACAGATATTGCGATAGTCTCTGTGTTTGTGTTTTGTGGATATTATCAATAGACTTTATTTTTTTTGAAAGTTTTTTTATCAGGAAACATTTAATTTTGTACTGGGAAACACTCAGTGGTTCCACATGGAGACACCAGCTCTACACATTCGTATTTTCTAGAGAGAAAGGTAGAGGACTATGGCAAACACACCTGATATTTCTATTTGTATACATGACATTTTATGCACTTGCCTAAGGAACAGACTTTGCTTTTCTCCAAAACCATTTTTACTGTGGTTTTCTCGGTCCATTGCATACGAATTCCAGACCACTTTGTCCGGATATGAATGGATGAAACCAGAAATATCCGGTTGTGTTTTGGCTAACTGAATCCCAGATATTGCCACAGCCCGTGTGTTTGTGTTTTCTGGATATTATCGAAGGACTTTATTGTTTTGAAAGTTTATTTTTTTTATCAGGGAACATTTAATTTTATACTGTTAATCTCTAATTGGTTACACTTGGATACACCAGCTCTACACATTCGTATTTTCTAGGAGAAAGCTAGATGAACTGTGGCAAACAAACATGATATTTCTTTTTAAAATACCTGAGATTTTATCACTTGCCTAACAAAAGGACTTTGCTTTTCTCCAAAACCGTTTTACTGTGATTTTCTCGGTCCATTGCATATGAATTCCACACCAGTTTGTGCGGATATTACTGGATGAAACCGGAAATATCCGGTTTTGTTTTGGCTAACTCAATCCCAGATATTGCCACAGCCGCTGTGTTTGTGTTTTCTGGATATTATCGAAGGACTTTATTGTTTTGAAGGTTTTTTTTTTATCATGGAACATTTAATTTTGTACTGGGAAACTCTAATGGGTTCCACATGGAGACACCAGCTCTACACATTCGTATATTCTTGCGAGCATGCTAGAGGAACTGTGGTGAAGAAATATGATATTTCTGTTACTGTACATGACTTTTTATGCACTTGCCAAAGAAAAAGACTTTGCTTTTATCCAAAACCATTATCACTGCAATTTTCTCAGTCCATTGCATACGAATTCCACACCACTTTGTCCGGATATGACTCGATGAAACTGGAAATATCCGGTTTTGTTTTGGCTAACTCAATCCCTGATATTGCCACAGCCCCTGTGTTTGTGTTTTCTGGATATTATCAATGGTCATTATTGTTTTGAACGTTTTTTTTTAATCAGGGAGCATTTAATTTTGTACAGGGAAACAATCACTGGTTCCACATGCAGAAACCAGTTCTTCCTATTCGTTTATTCTAGGGAGAAAACTAGACGAACTGCGGCAAACAAACATGATATTTCTGTTTGTATACATGATATTTTATGCACTTGCCTAAAGAAAGGACTTTGCTTTTCTCCAAAACCATTTTTACTATGATTTGCTTGGTCTATTGCATACAAAATCCACACCAGTTTGTGCGGATATGACTGCATGAAACCGGAAATATCTGGTTGTGTTTTGACTAACTCAATCCCAGATTGCCACAGCATCTGTGTTTGTGTTTTCTGGATATTATCAATGGTCACTATTGTTTTGAAAGTTTTTTTTTTATCAGGGAACATTTAATTTTGTACTGGGAAACACTCAGTGGTTCCACATGGAGACACCAGCTCTACACATTCGTATTTTCTAAGCGAGAAACTAGAGGAACTGCGGCAAACAAACATGATATTTCTGTTTGTATACATGACATTTTATGCACTTGCCTAAAGAAAGGACTTTGCTTTTCTCCAAAACCATTTTTACTATGATTTGCTTAGTCTATTGAATACAAATTCCACACCAGTTTGTGCGGATATGACTGCATGAAACCGGAAATATCCGGTTTTGTTTTGGCTAACTCAATCCCAGATTGCCACAGCATCTGTGTTTGTGTTTTCTGGATATTATCAATGGTCACTATTGTTTTGAAAGTTTTTTTTTCATCAGGGAACATTTAGTTTTGTTCTGGGAAACACTCAGTGGTTCCACATGGAGATACCAGCTCTACACATTCGTATTTTCTAGGGAGAAAGCTAGAGGAACTGCGGCAAACAAACATGATATTTCTGTTTTTATACATGACATTTTATGCACTTGTCTAACGAGAAGACTTTGCTTTTCTCCAAAACCATTTTTACTATGATTTCCTTGGTCTATGGCATACAAATTCCACACCACTTTTTCTGGATATGACTGGATGAAACAAAAAATATACGCTTTTGTTTTGGCTAACTCAATCCCAGATATGGCCACAGCCCCTGTGTTTGTGTTTTCTGGATTTTATCGAAGGACTTTATTGTTTTGAAAGTTTTTTTTTTTTTTAATCAGGGAACATTTAATTTTGTACTGGGAAACACTCGGTGGTTCCACATGGTGTAACCAGCTCTAAAGGTTCGTATTTTCTAGCGAGAAAGCTAGAGGAACTGCGGCAAACAATCATGATATTTCTGTTTGTATACATGACATTTTATGCACTTGCCTAACAAAAAGACTTTGTTTTCCTCCAAAACCATTTTTATGTGATTTTCTCAGTCCGTTGCATACAAATTCCACACCACTTTGTCTGCGTATGACTGGATGAAACGGGAAATATCCGGTTTTGCTTTGGTTAACTCAATCCCAGATATTGCCACAGCCCTTATGTTTGCGTTTTCTGGATATTATCAAAGGACTTTATTGTTTTGAATGTTTTTTTTTTAATCAGGGAACATTTAATTTTGTACTGGGAAACTCTAATTTGTTCAACATGGAAACACCAGCTCTACACATTCGTATTTTCTAGGAGAAAGCTAGAGGAAATGCGGCAAACAAACATGATATTTCTGTTTGTATACATGACATTTTATCCACATGTCTAACGAAAGGACTTTGCTTTTCTCCAAAACCATTTTTACTGTGATTTTCTCGGTCCATCGCATACGAATTCGATACCACTTTGTCCGGATATGACTGGATGAAAGCGGAAATATTCGCTTGTGTTTTGGCTAACTGAATCCCTGATATTTAGACAGCCTCTGTTTGTGTTTTCTGGATATTATCGAAGGACTTTATTGTTTTGAATGTTTTTTAATCAGGGAACATTTAATTTTGTACTGGGAAACACTCAGTGGTTCCACATGGAGAAACCAGCTCTACACATTCGTATTTTCTAGCGAGAATCCTAGAGGAACTGCGGCAAAGAAACATGATATTTGTGTTTATGTAGATGGCATTTTATGCACTTGCCTAATGAAAAGACTTTGCTTTTCTCCAAAACCATTTTTACTGTGATTTTCTCGGTCCATTGCATACGAATTCCACACCACTTTTTCCGGATATGACTGGATGAAACCGGAAATATACGCTTTTGTTTTGGCTAACTCAATCCCAGATATTGCCACAGCCCCTGTGTTTGTGTTTTCTGTATATTGTCGAAGACCTTTATTGTTTTAAATGTTTTTTTTTTAATCAGGGGACATTTTATTTTTTACTGGGAAACTCTAACTGGTTCCACATGGAGACACCAGCTCTACACGTTCGTATTTTTTAGGAGAAAGCTAGAGTAACTGTGGCAAACAAACATGATATTTCTCTTTGTATACATGACATTTTATGCACTTACCTAACGAAAAGACTTTGCTTTTCTCCAAAACCATTTTTACTGTGAATTTTTCGGTACACTGCATACGAATCCCACACCAGTTTATCCGGATATGAGTGGATGAAACCAGAAATATGCGGTTGTGTTTTGGCTACTGGGTCCCAGATATTGCGACAGCATCTGTGTTTGCATTTCTGGATATTATTCAAAGGACTTTATTGTTTTGAAATTTTTTTTTTAATCAGTGAACATTTAATTTTGTACTGGGAGACTCTAATTAGATCCACAAAGAGACACTAGGTTTACACATTCGTATTTTCTAGAAGAAATCTAGAGGAACTGCGGCAAACAAATATATTTCTGTTTCTATACATGTTATTATAGGCACTTGCCTAACGAAAAGACTTTGCTTTTCTCCAAACCATTTTTACTGTGATTTTGTTGCTCCATTGCATTTGAATTCCACACCAATTGGTCTGAATATGAGTGGAAGAAACCTGAAATATCCGATTTTGTTTTGGTTAGCTCAATCCCTGATATTGCCACAGATCCTTTGTTTGTGTTTTCTGGATATTATCGAAGGACTTTATTGCTTTGAATGTTTTTTATCAGGGAAAATTTAATTTTGTACTCAGAAACTCTAATTGGTTCCAGCTCTACACATTCATATTTTCTCTTGAGAAAGCTAGAGGAACTGCGGCAAACAAACATGATATTTCTGTTTGTATACATGACATTTTATGCACTTGCCTAACAAAAAGACTTTGCTTTTCTACACAACCATTTTCACTGTAATATTCTCAGTCCATTGCATACGAATTCCACACCACTTTTTCCTTATATGACTGGATGATACCGGAAATATCCGGTTTTGTTTTGGCTAACTCAATCCCAGATATTGCCACAGCCCCTGTGTTTGTGTTTTCTGGATATTATCAATGGACATTATTGTTTTGAAAGTTTTTTTTATCAGGGAATATTTAATTTTGTACTTGGAAACACTCAGTGGTTCCTCATGGAGAAACCAGCTCTACACTTTTGTATTTTCTGGGGAGAAATCTAAAGGAACTGTGGAAACAATCATGATATTTTGGTTTGTAGAGATGGCATTTTATGCACTTGCCTAATGAAAACACTTTGGTTTTTTCCAAAACCATTTTCACTGCAATTTTCTCAGTCCATTGCATAGGAATTGCACACCACTTTCTCCAGATATGACTGAATGAAACCGGAAATATCCGCTTGTGTTTTGGCTAACTGAATCCCAGATATTGCCACAGCCCCTGTGTTTGTGTTTTCTGGATATTATCAATGGACATTATTGTTTTGAAAGTTTTTTTTTTATCAGGGAACATTTCATTTTGTACTGGGAAACTCTAATTGGTTCCACATGGAGACACAGTCTCTACACTCATATTTACTAGGAGAAAGCTAGAGGAACCTCGGCAAGCACACATGATATTTCTGTTAGCTACATAACATTTTATGCACTTGCCTAACGAAAAGACTTTGCTTTTCTCAAAAGCCATTTTTACTGTGATTTTGTCTCTCCGTTGCATACGAATTGCACACCACTTTCTCTGGATATGACTGGATGAAACCAGAAATATCCAGTTTTGTTTTGTCTAACTCATTCCCAGATATTGCCACAGATCCTTTGTTTGTGTTTTCTGGATATTATCGAAGGATTTATTGTTTTGAAATTTTTTTATCAGAGAACATTTAATTTTCTAATGGGAAACTCTAATTGGTTCCTCATGGAGACCCCAGCTCTACACATTTGTACTTTCTGGGGAGAAATCTAAAGGAACTGTGGAAACAATCATGATATTTCTGTTTGTATAGATGGGATTTTATGCACTTGCCTAACAAAAAGACTTTGCTTTTCTCCAAAACCATTTTTACTGTGATTTTCTCAGTCCATTGCATACGAATTCCAAACCACTTTGTCCAGATATGACTGGATGAAACCGGAAATATGCAGGCTTTTTTTGGCTAACTCAATCCAACATTGCCACAGCCCCTGTGTTTGTGTTTTCTGTATATTATCAATAGACATTATTGTTTTGAAAGTTTTTTTTTTTATCAGGGAACATTCAATATTCTACTGGGAAAAACTCATTGGTTCCACATGCAGAAACAAGCTCTACACATTCGTATTTTCTAGCGAGAAATATAGAGGAACCTCGGCAAGCACACATGATATTTCTGTTTGTATACATGACAACTTATGCACTTGCCTAACGAAAGGACTTTGATTTTCTCCAAAACCGTTTTTACTGTGCTTTTGTCTATCCATTAAATACGAATTTCAAACCACTTTGCCCGGATACGACTGGATGAATCCGGAAATATCCAGTTTTGTTTTGGCTAACAAATCCCAGATATTGCCACGGCCTCTGTGTTTGTGTTTTGTGGATATTATCAATGGACTTTATTGTTTTGAAAGTTTTTTTATCAGGGAACATTTAATTTTATACTGGGAAACACTCAGTGGTTCCACATGTAGACACCAGCTCTACACATTCGTATTTTCTAGGGAGAAAGCTAGAGGAACTGCGGCAAACAAACATGATATTTCTGTTTGTGTACATGACATTTTATGCACTTGCCTAACGAAAAGACTTTGCTTTTCTCCAAAATCATTTTTACTGTGGTTTTCTCGGTCCATTGCATAGGAATTGCACACCACTTTGTCCGGATATGACTCGATGAAACCGGAAATGTCCGGTTTTGTTTTGGCTAACTGCATCCCAGATATTGCCACAGCCCCTGTGTTTGTGTTTTCTGGATATTATCGAAGGACTTTATTGTTTTGAATGTTTTTTTTTATCAGGGAACATTTAATTTTGTACTCAGAAACTCTAATTGGTTCCAGCTCTACACATTCATATTTTCTCTTGAGAAAGCTAGAGGAACTGCGGCAAACAAACATGATATTTCTGTTTGTATACATGACATTTTATGCACTTGCCTAACAAAAAGACTTTGCTTTTCTACACAACCATTTTCACTGTAATATTCTCAGTCAATTGCATACGAATTCCACACCAATTTTTCCTTATATGACTGGATGATACCGGAAATATCCGGTGTTGTTTTGGCTAACTCAATCCCAGATATTGCCACAGCCCCTGTGTTTGTGTTTTCTGGATATTATCAATGGACATTATTGTTTTGAAAGTTTTTTTTA